>NC_063452.1:39797825-40097825 GCF_020379485.1 Brassica napus | reverse complement strand
GCGCGAAGCGTGGACACCCCCTAGTTAATTTATAAAATCAAAAGTAAAAACAAACAAATTAAAAAATTAAAACTATTTAAAAAATAATGACAGTATAATGTATTGCTATATCATGCGGATTAAGGCAACTCCATGTAAACCTTCAAAAAATATATTTACAATCCGTTACCAATATACAAGGGTTATAGTTAAGACCCAAAAAAATTAATGGCAGACTAACGTTACAAACATAACCAGTAAATTACCTTAGTCGGTATATCGTTTTAATAACAACTCATGCCCACGAGTTAACGTATAATTAAATGGCATTTTCCCAATATATAAATCAAAATATCCCACACAAAAATACAACTATCTCTTCCACCATATAGCTTACAAAATGAATGCATATCAGTAAATATCAACCCTCGAAGAACTCCCTCATGGCATTCAAGGAAATATCATCTCCAGAGTGGCGTAATCGTCAAGAACCACCACCCGTCATGTCATGCAATCATCTTCAATACTGTCCGAAGCTGCTAAAAACAATTGTGTTTACAAGAATATGAAAATCAAACCATTGACTATCCATGCACTTGCTTCTCTGACAAGGTATAACGATCTAATGACAAAATGTTTATCCGCGAGAAACTTAAAATGATAAAATATCGTATCTTGATGCAATTGACCTATACGGAATTTATGTTCGCCCCATTCAAATATATTATCAGTCTGCTACCATAACTATTTATGTATATCCACTTACCCGAAAAATATTGTTAGTAAAATGCACATTTTCATTACACATTATTAAACACTAGAGAAGTAGAAGAAACCTAGCACCTGTCCAACATAAAAAAAAATTATAACTTTTATGAAGAAATTCCATTACACTTTAAATATACTGGTGTAACTACACAGATAGAAGACACATCAGTTGAATTACAAATTTGTGTTGAATTACAAATTAATCGATAATAGCTCTAAAAATGTAAATAACACAAATATCAAACAATTCGTGACATAAGTTAGATAAAATAAAGAAAGCTCATATCCAGGCACGGCCTTGAGCTAAAGCAAAGGCTTTGAGCGCCAAAATAAATAAATAAATTATGGGCGCCAAAATTCTTAATTCTCTTTAGTCTTTTTTTTTTTTTTTTTTTTTTTTTTTTTTTTTTTTGAACACAATTGTCTCTTTAGTCTAGTGGCTTTAGCGGACAATATAAATGAGCTTCAGACTAAGTTACAACACGTTCGATTCCAGCTTGGGCTAAAATGTATATATATATTCAATCATTTGATAACAACAACGGGTCAAGAGTTATGACACGTTGGTTTTGTTTTACAAGATTTCAGTTTCTGTCATTTAAGTAATTTAGTTTGTTTATATATACACATTAAATGTAAAGTATAAAAGAGACACTATCTTGGAAAAAAACCTACAGCTGCAGGTCTTTTTTCAATTCTTCTCAAGCAGATTCTTTTCTTTTCTCTGAAAAAATTGTATCCTCTATGATTATTTGATTGTTGATGCTCACTGGAATTGTTGCATCTTCCAGTATTTCATGTTAAATTTTTCCTCTTCTTTTTTTTTTATTTGTTCTTTATTCATTTATTAGAATTTTTATAATTTGTATTAGGATTTATGGAATTTGAACAAATATAACATTATCATAAAGTTATGTTTCCGAAAAATATTAAAGTAGATAAAATTATGCACATTAAAGTTAATGTTAGTTTGAATTGATAATTAAAATTGCATTTTTTTTCTCTTTCTGTGTACATTATAATTGTCTTTCAATCACTTATATTTTTCTGATTTCAGGTATTTATGCAGATTTTTGAAAATAATTAAACAAACTGAAGATAAGATTATTTGTATATATAAGATGGTAGAGACATAGATTGTAAAATAAAATAAAAAGTTATATACTATTATAATTTAATATTTAAATGTATTAAAAATTTAACAATATATTAGGGACACCATTTTTTAAATATGGTTTAGGCGGCCTTTCGGTCCGGACCGGCACTGCTCATATCCATAGAGTGCCAAAATCCGAACTGGGTTTAGGTCATAATGCTGAAAACCTATCTCCTCCGCCTTCTTAATAGTTAATACGATAGGTTTGATTGGTTTGAATATTGGGCCAGGCTAAAAAGAATGGGTTTCCAGTTTGACAATTTAATAGCCCATTAACGACTTAACTTCTCCATACTGGGCACCTATTCCCAAATTACACTCGCAGAGACCGTTTTAGTTTACATCTGAGAGTAACTTAAAAAAAAAGATCAAAGAGGAGATCGAGCAGAGCAGAGCAGAGCAGAGCAGGAAAGAACAATGCTCGACCTCTTCGGGACCTACAGGAACCTCATCCTCCAAACCCTACTATCCCTCTCCTTAACCCTAATCCTCTACTTCCTCAGAATCCCGATCATCTTCCTCTACGGCCTCTGCACCTACATCCAACCGGAGAATCTCGGCCAGAACAGCGCCGGAAGTGGAGTCAGAGCCGCGATCCGACGTCCTTCAAACACAGACGATCCCAAACCCAACAATGAACTCAGAAGAAGAAACAGATCCAAGGACAAATCCGAATTCGACGAAACCAACGCTCAGATCTTCCGAATCAAACTCGACGAAGACCACCTCAGATCCCGCATGTACTTCACCGAGTACAACTCCCTCTTCGTTGTATCCTTCCTATCTCTCTCCTCCTTCCTTCTCCAGAAGTACTTCTCCGTAGATGATAAGGGCCTTTTGTTCCCTCTTGTTCTCGGATTCATCGCCTTGTGCAAAGTCTTCGTTGCGTTAGCTAAGATCTCGATCGAGAGATCTGCGTCCAAGCGATCTGAGAAGAAACTTAGCTTGATCTTCGGGGCGTTAGGGTTTGTCTTCGGGATTATAATCAGTGCTGGTGTCTTCCCTAAAGGGTTTGACTTTCAGTTAGGCTCCGTTGATGCCTTCTGCTGTATACTCATCTCCTTCTCCATGGCGTGCATCGCTGGGTTCCTCTACATGCCTGCGGGGAGAAGTGCGAGGTCGTTTTGGGTTGGAACTGATCAGATTAGGAGTAATCTCTCGATCATATCTTGTGGATGGTTCGGTAGAATGATTCTTTATGTGAACTACATTGTATCCGTTTTCACTTCGTTGCTTTGGATCCATCCTTTGGCTGAGATTCTAGTGAAGAGAAGCGGCAATGCTGGTGGGTTGGTTGGTAATGTAGGCTTCTCGACTAGTGATTTCGGCAGGTTTCGTGTTCTGTGTTTGTTGCTGTCCGGTTTGCTACAGGCTATGGCGGTTCGTCCTAACCTTCAGATGTTTTTGAACGAAGCGGTGTTATCTTGGTATCAGCGATTACATGGGAGTAAGACTCCTGATTTGGAGTTTAGCAGGGCGAAGATGTTTCTTCATAACCACTACTTGTGCCTCGTTGCTTTGCAGTTTGTGGCGCCGTCCGTTCTTGTGATCATTTTCCTCGGATTGTCTCAGATTGATCTACGCTCCTTTGCTGTTTCTCAACTGGTATGTGGTTCTTTGCCTTGCAGCGAGTTCGTGGGACAAGTTGGTTTGTTGATGTCTTGGTGGGTTCTTTTTGTTTGGTCGGCTTTTGCTTCTGCAAGTCTTGTTTTCTATCGGCGTGGTGTCTTATATGTTTCTTGAGATGGAATTTCTGAATCTTTTTCATGTATTCGGAGGAAAATGCCAGTAACAAAACAAAGAATCAGTTTTGCACGACTTTGGCCCATTTGTTTGTTTGTTTGTTTGTTTGTTCTACTTACTACTTGTCTCAAAGTTTACTGAATTTCTATTGTCTTCTACTCTCTCACAAAATATTCCAGAAAGAGAAACAAGAATAAGTCTCTAGAAATTTAGCTAAGCAGGTATACTAAGAGCGGCTTTGATCTTGTGAATGGTGCAAGCGATGAGGTTGTTCACAGTTTGAACAGATTCCATGTTGAGTTTTGTGGTCGGTACGCTGTTCACTAAGATCTGAAACCCTACTGTCAGGAGACATCCTTTGCTTTCATGGTTCACCAAACGTCCATTGGTATCGATCTGATCCGACCATGATGACCCATCAGGCGATATAGAGAACCCCGATGGAAGAAGTGCAACGTTAGCTGAGTCTCCACCGCTCATTACCATGTTCATAGATGGCACATCGACGGGCGCATAAACCACAAGCGCACCAGAAGCATCACTCCATGTCTCTTGCAGGATTAGCATACTGCTCTCATTTTGATGCTTTCCCTGCAAATTAGAAGTGGTCTAATTAGTACTCAAGTACTTATGTAGTGAGATTAACATTAGATTAAAGACTCACGGCAGGTTGAAGAAGAGAGATGCATCTTCCTTCACTTTGCCTTTGTGGGATGAGAAGCATGTTTTCCATTGAAGCACCATTACACAAAATATCCCACTGGTTTCTGCATTTACCATCACACAGAAACTCAAACAGTCTCTGCTGAGTCACCGGTAGCCACATAGACGTTGCAGCGCTTAAGACAACGCCAGAAGGCTGAAGGCTCTTCCTGGTCAGTATCCTTGTGTCCTGCCCTACGTTCTCAGCGACAAGCTTCTCCCATTTGTGAATGGGCGATGCAGTTATGCCTGAATAGAAGTTGCTCCTCATACGCTGTGCGAGTGTTAGTGTGCTCTTGGTGCCAGCAAGTGACAAATCTATCAGAAAACATCAAAGAAAACAATCCTTTCTTACTATGACTCTTTCTATAAAGTCTCAGAACATTTCAAGATTCAAAAAGCAGAGAGAGGGAAAGAAAAACCTGTTTGGTCTGGAGAAGACGAAAGGGTTGTGTAGCTTTCACATCGTCTCTGCAGAGTTGCAAGCCATTTGGTTGCACCTAACCCAACCGAAGAACCGAGCAATTGTTGGTAAAGAGGATGGATATGACTCCCTTCATACTCTGAATGTTCAGTCCACGTCACCTGTTGAATTCGTATAAGTGTTAAACCAAATGTAGTAACTAATAATTAATAACAAAGTAACCCATTTTACTAAGGAAAGTTACATAGCCGATTCATTAATCCCAAGATGAATAACGGACCCAAGATATTTTGTATTAATTATATAGTAGCCTAGAACTAGCCCAGACGAGAACCAGGCTTGCCTTGAAAAATGAAGCCTTTGATCAGAGTTGATATTTTATTTTAATAAAAAGAAGATTCTTATGATAAGATATACACAAAGGCTTCAGGTTCTCAGGCTCACTGTCGACTCATTTGTTAATCTTTGATATAAACAATTCAATAAAGAAACTCACACAAATCCAAGTTACAACTAACTCTCACACCTTAGAAAAAGTTGAAAGAAAATTAACAAGTTACCTTGGAGCAACCATTGCCTATGTCTTGTATGATGCATCCTGAGGGAAGCCTCTTTAAGCCACCAAAAGACTTCAAGTCCTGACTTTCTCTGTTTACATCATAAGAAACATCCACTACCGCCCATAAACCATCTCCATGTTGCTTGCAATACCTAAGAAACTTTACTTGTCTGATTGGAACCAATGGAGACATCACTTGAAACTCTGCTTGCATCTGTCCCAAACAAAAAGAATCATCATGAGTCATCACCAATGAATCAAAAAAATATAAACGTTTATGGTTATTGACGAACATACCAACTGAAGAGCGCCGTTTCTAGATCCACCACTACCGTTAGATATCACTTCAACGGTTGATGCAACAGCTACAATACACTCAAACATCTCTGCCCATTGGTTCTGTAAAAACCCCAAAAGCAAGATATGTTTATTAGTGAGCGTGTGTTTTTGTGTATTGACATGCATACAAGTTTCTCATACCGTGTCCATTAGAGTTTCCACTAGAGTCAAGCTATTGATGAGAACTAAACCAGTTTCTCTTGAACCTTCAGCTGCAAAACCTGGATGCTTACTTCCCGCAAAAATGCTTGTATACTGGTCGTGCTTCATTGAATCCCTCTCGCTCTTTGAACATTTTGTCCATAAAGGATTATCCACTTCAGCTAGCCTTATCACCTCATCCATAGCCACCGCGGCAATATCCATAAAGGTCGAACTACCTCTGGTGAAACCATGTCCTAAAGACAAATCCTGTGAGGCAACCCCACCGTTTGAAGGCTGCTCGAGTGAGATAGAACCGCCAATGAATCTGTTTGCTAAAGCGCAAAGCTTGTCGAGCTCGTACTTAAGCTTAGCGTTCTCCATCCTAAGCTGCTGCTGCTCATGTGAGACCTCACCAGGTGTAGCTGCTCCACCACAGTTGTTGCATGTAGGAGGACTTCTCATTGCTTCTTTAAGGATACCGTTTTCCACACGCAGTTTTTCATTCTCTTGTCTGAGAATCGCATTCTCATGCCTCTCTAGTTGCGTCTGGTCAAAATGAAAAAAAATGAAAAACTCTTTCTGTAAAAAATAAAACTTCTTGTTCCATAATAAATCACAAGTTTTCTAGTACCTTCATTTGTGTTCTTCTGTTCTGAAACCAAAACTTGATTTGCTTACCCTCCAAAGAAAGTTTGCTTCCAAGTTCAAGCCTTTGCTTCTCATTAGGATGAGGACACACTTTGAAGAAACTACAACACAACATTAGCAAACAAAACACATAGTTTAGTTTATATCATCAACATATAACCGATAAAATATCTGAAGAAACAGAGTCTTTTTACGATTCGAGTTCTTGAATCTGGTAAGAAGTGTGTCTACGGTACTTTGACATCTTCTTCTTCTTCTTTTTAGGGCGTTGTTCATGTTTATCATCATCATC
Organism: Brassica napus; assembly: GCF_020379485.1. Lineage (NCBI taxonomy): Eukaryota > Viridiplantae > Streptophyta > Magnoliopsida > Brassicales > Brassicaceae > Brassica > Brassica napus. The sequence goes on along the minus strand of NC_063452.1, from coordinate 40,091,071 downwards.
GCCAGACATTGCTTCGAAGCTATCACTCTCAAACTCATCATCTCCTTTAGAAATATCAAAATCACCATTCATTTTTTCACTCTCTGCAACAGAAGATAAAAAGGACCAAAACAATAAGTTATAGACTGAAAAAGAAGTCACCAATGGCAGGACATAAGATAAGATAGTGCAAGAATCGACATATATTTTGTATTATCACTGTTTGTACTATTCAAACCATCGAAACTCATCATCACATTCACACACTACACGAAAGCTCTTGTCAGTGTAGTATATTCATCAAGTTTCGTACCTTTCAAGATTTTCTGGTGACTAGACAAGAAAAGTTGTCTTCTTAACGTAAGAGTGAGATCAGCAAAATGAAAGAGAAAGGTGTCTCCTTTGTTATATCATATGACTTGTCCCTTTTTTGTCTCACTCAGAAGGTCCCAAGAAATCAGGCTATAACTTTGACCTTTTCATCTTCTTTCTTCGAAGAATATCTTCAGATTTGACCAATTTGGTTACTTATTTTGTCATTTTCCCTCAAGATTTTGACAAAATGGAAACAAAGCTGTTTTAAAAAAATAAAAAAAAACAAAAAAACGGCAACTTTTGCAAATGTCCCGAGCTAAAAGCCTAAAAAGATCTATTTTGACTCCGCACCAGTTTATATACTATTTTATTAACCTATCAGTTACTGTAACATAAAATATATAAAATAAATTTGAAGATACGATCAATTTAAGCTATAAACATTTTCGGACAAAAAAACCGACTAAAAGAGTTATTAACATTTTTATGAAAGTGAAAGAATTAGACAGAGATATTGTGAAAACTGTATACTTTCAACTTAACCTCAAACGTTTACAATGATTTAGCTATATAAGGACCCATTGGAATAATCTGGCATCCTTATTACTACAGGTGGACACACAGCTGGAAAGGGAGCTATACATCACACATAGACTGGATAGGATCGAAACGGTATTGGAGTCTCAGCTCCTGTGTTGTACACTTTACTTGTTTTGTCGTTTTTCTACTTTCTTTAGGTGACCGTTGTGGAGACAGAGGGTTCTCTTGTTGGGTTTCAGCGTGATGGGCCTTCATCTCAATCTCCTTCGTTCGACCCATGTCTGTATCACTCTCATTCCCCCTCAAACTTGTGGAGAAGAAGGTATCTACACCAAGTTTGCTCCTTAGTTCAGTGTAGGATCTTTTTGGCAGTGACTTTGTAAAAATGTCTGCCAACTGTTGAGAGGCTGGAATGTGGCGAGTTTCTATCAGTCCCAAAGCAACTTGTTCTCTGATGTAGTTGTAGTCGGTATCAAAGTGTTTTGATCTGTTGTGTAGTGCTGGATTGGCACTCAAGTAGACCGCTGATAGGTTATCACACATGAGAACGGTAGCTTGATCTTGAGATACCCCGAGGTCACGTTGAAGAGTCGAGATCCAAGTGATCTCTTGAGCTGAGGATCCAAGAGCTCTGTATTCTGTTTCTGTTGAGGACCTGGACACGGTTGGTTGACGTTTAGCTGACCAAGAGACCAGGTTAGGGCCAACTAGGATGCAGAATCCAGTTGTTGATCGCCTAGTGTATTTACATCCCGCCTAATCACTGTCGCAGTATGAAGACATAAGCAGCTGTGAATCTTTCTTGATATGAAAGCCATAATGTAGAGTTCCCTTAACATACCGCAATACTCTTTTCAATAAGCCAACAGTAGGCTGATGCATTCGCGGACATACATAGTTGACTGCATATTGTATGTCAGGTCGAGTTATGGTAAGGTATTGAAGCTTACCCGCTAGACTCCTGAAGTATGTAGGTTCCGAGAAGGGAGTGTCATCTACAATGTCAACACGTTGAGGTAATGGTTTCTTGATGTAATATGTCTTCAGCGTAGGCTCGTTGATGAAGAAATAATCCTTCAGAGTGGCGTTGGATCTCAATTCCAAGGAAATAGTCAGGACTACCAAGATCTTTCATGGAGAATCTGTTGTTTAACTTTTGTAGTAGACTTTCCAGGAGGGCTACACTGCTCCCAGTTAAGAGGATATCGCCAACAAACAAAAGCAACATCAGTGTCTGATCATCCTTATGATAAGTGAAGAGAGACGGATCTGCCTTACTGCAAGTGAAGCCAAAATCAATGAGAAAGTGGCTAAAGGTATTGAACCATGCCCTGGGGGCTTGTTTAAGCCCATATAACGCTTTTGTTAACTTGCAGACGTGATTAGGCTTCTCTTGATCAACAAATCCAGGAGGTTGGTACATGTAAACCGGTTCATCCAGTTCTCCATGTAAGAATGCATTCGTAACATCAAGTTGCCTCAAACTCCATCCTTCAGAGACTGCTATGTTCAACACCAAGAGTATTGTTGTAGTGCGGCCACTGGACTGAACGTCTCTAAGTAGTCTAACCCCTCTTCTTGCTCATACCCCTTTACTACCAAGCGAGATTTCAGTTTTCTTACAGTACCATCTGGCCAAAACTTGATCGTGAATAACCATCTGCTACTGAGAATATGCATGTCTTCTGATGCTGGTACCAAGTCCCATGTATCCAACATATGTATTGTTCCTATTTCATCTGACACAGACTCGTTCCAGCCAGGATGTGCCATTGCCTCTGCAATGTTCTTAGGAACTTTAGCTGTATACTTCGAGGTGAGTAGTGCATAGCAAGTGTTAGGTCGCTGAATACCAGCCTTCCCTCTGGTTTGCATAGGGTGAATGTTAACAGGGAGTACTGGGGCTTCAGCTTGCTGAACTTCTTCATGTTCTTGACCTCCCTCATTCTGATCTGCCTCATTCTGTTCCATTTGATTATCAACTGCTTATTCTACTTCAGCTTCATGACCGTTGTGAGAAGGGAGAGGTAGAGATCTAGGTAACATGGGCTACACATATGGACAAAAGTATTGTATTGAAAACTAAACGAATTATATGCTTTACATTATAACATCCATGAACTGCTATGTGTTATGTTACTAGCACTACAATATCATTCTAGGAGGTAAAAACATATTAAATTTGGAAACCGGCAACTTCTAATGAAGTTTTGACATATCTTTCACATGTTCTCGATTGTATATAATTGAATTTGAATGATTAATTTATTTGTTTATTTTGCTTATTGATTTTTATATGTGCATTATGTTTTGTTTCTAAGAGTTTGATTGTCAAGACTTTCATCAGTTGTTCGAAGATTCCAAATCCGACACATTTTTTAGAAAACTATCAGATATTGATGGTGTTAGCGACATAACACACAATAGTTCGAGGATGTTGTCATATGAAGGATAAAATTTGTACTTCTCGGCATATTAGTTTGTTCAGATGTGTAGTCATATGGTGGGGTATCCTTTGTGTAACTGAAAATATTTTTTTCTAATATAAAATATTTTAGTGTAAATTTTAGTGTTATGAATGGAATTAAAAAAACATATTAGAACAACAAAACACTAAATTTAGTTGTTTTCAATATCAAATATGGTTTAATTTTTGGAATTGTCATGATATTAAGGGTTTAAAGTTTTGTTTATTTTTATAACTCTTTTGGCGATCAGAGAATTTATTGGAGATCATTTGAGATTGTAAAATGAAAAATTTACATGGATTACATACAAAAACAGTTTTTTTTTTCCTTAAATTGTGTATTTTCTTTCATCCGAAGACTATTATGTTACTTAAATTTTAAGTAGCATGTGTAACCAAATCGGAACAAAAAAATCAATAAAACAAAGCTTTCTATGAAAAGATCTATTCATTTTTACTAACGAATTTGCTGCTGAGTTATTTGCCCAAGGAATGTAGCTGATAGAGAAATTATGAAGCGTCCTCTTATTCTCAATAATTTCTTTAATTCTGTTGAGAAGTTTTGCTATTCAACGGAATCTTAAATCACTGATATAACTCGTAATAATATGTACCAAAGTTCTAACATTTGAGTGATGTAGCATATTCTGCATTACCCATATAAGCACATCAACTTCTGCATGTTGGGAGAGCTGCAACTCGCAAAATCAAAATTTGTAATAGAAAACGTAACTTTTTGGGAAACCGGAGTTTCTGCGATAATCACGGCAAACACACAAATAAAAAAAGATAAACATGTAAAAGAGTTTTATAGATTTGAGACTGGACCCTATGAAAAACTGCTTATGTACCTCTTTCAAAGATCATGCCGAATGTAGTTCAATTTACACAGATTTGAAAGAGAACAAACTACTTTCGCAAAGTTCGTCTAGTAAATAAAATACAAGTAGTAAAGAAATAAAGCTTAGCAGAAACAAGTCTATCGTAGGTTTGCTAGACCAAAAAACACCTAGAACTAAGGGTCCGAATGGTAACAGCGGTTTTGATAATATAAGCGGTGCGGAATTAGAGAGCGGTACGGTGCAACTGCGGTTCATGCGGTTTTTGCGGGACAAGTGCGGATTTCATAGAAAAAATAGTGCGTTTTTATCAAAAAAATATTGTTGTTTTGATAAAAAAATTTAATAGAAAATAAAGATATTAGTACAATTAGAAATCAAATTTATTTTTATAATGAATACTTAATTCGCGTTTTGCAGGCTGCATACATACCTTCTTGGGGCTGCACTTTATGAAGGGTGCATACATACCTTTTTGAAGGGATCAACAATTCATAGCTCGTTTTGGATTTAAGGATTGTAAGACCTGTTTTCAATCAGAATTCGTGGGACCTTCCTAGTTCTGTGTCATGTTAAGGTTTTCAAGCATGATGTTGCTGATGACATTTTATGTCAGTCCTTTGGTTGTCTCAATCTTAGCCTTATATGTTGTTTATTGGACTTTTGGATTTTACTAGAATCACCGCTATGGTCATGGTTAACGCGTTGAGATAAAGAGTTTGAGTTGTCTTCTCATTTCAGTCGCTCAGCATATAGTAATACTTAGTATTGCATGCAAAAGTTTTATGTTTGCATATCTTCGTTGTGGGAACCAAAATTCGCACTGTCGATTTACGTTTAAATTAGGAAACTAGGAAAATCCTAATTTCCCAGAGGTCCCGGATATCTGTGAGAGCCAACGGCAAGTGACCAAATATATGCGGAAATCATGAAAAGATAACAAACGAGTTTAGAGAAAAGAGTAGATCTTATTTCGAGTCCGCGTGAGAGCGTTGCGATCATTACAAGAGATCATAAAAGCTTTGGCCGCAAAGGCTGTCAACGAGTTACCTAGTTCTAGCGGTCTAAAAGCTCAAACCTAGTTGACTCACAGCTCGATAACAAAAGACGAAGAAAATACAGAAAAGGTTTTTGATTGATTTCGGACTGAACCTTATGAAAGGCTGCCTACGTACCCCTTTCGAGGATAAAGCCGAACGTAGTTCAAGAGTGAACCAAGAGATTGAACTGCTTGTGCACGTTCGTCTGGTAATCGGGTGCCAGTCATGGAAACATAGCATGTCGAGAATAATGCCTCAGAGTTTCTAAGTGCCGAGAGTTCTGAGTCTAAAAATTTGTCCCTCATGCCTCTTGCCTAGGACTCCTTATATACTCGCTCCTAGGTCGGTTTACGCTTTTCCCCTTCTGCCCTTAAGGCGTCATAGCCTAAAAATGGAGATATTCCATTTTTTCCGATCTTCGTAATTATCTTCAAAATTTCGTATTTATCTGCGGAAACTTGACATTTATCTTTCCTTGCGAACCAAGCGTAAACCGTCCCACGGTTTACGGGCTGCTGGTTAAGAAATCGTAAGGTGGGCTTCGAGTCATGGCTTAGGTCCCTTTGGGCCGTCTTTCGACTTGAAGCGTTTATTACGACTTCTTTCGATAAAAAAGAACTTTCCGCGGTTTTTATCGTAAAGTTTGATTGATGACTTCGAATGGCGGAAAACCTGAAATGGGTTCGCTACGGTCTTTGGGAGACAACATCGAAGGGAAGACGAGAATGCATGTATTCGTGTCGTATCGACGTTTCGGAAGAGCTCGGTCGCTACGTAGCGACTGAACGGAACGCACGCTCGTTCGCAACGTAGGGACCGAGCGGGACGGGCGCTACGTAGTGACCAATCTTGGCTCGAGCTCGGTCGCTACGTAGCGACGGAGCGGGATGGACGCTCGGCCGCTACGTAACGACCGAGCTTGGCTCGAGCTCGGTCGCTACGTAGGGACCGAGCGAGACGGACGATCGGTCGCTACGTAGCGACTGAGCTTGGCTCGAGCTTGGCTCGAGCTCGGTCGCTACGTAGCGACCGAGTGAGACGGATGCTCGGTCGCTACGTAGCGACCGAGCGAGACGGACGCTGGGTCGCTACGTAGCGACCGGGCTTGGCTTGAGCGTTATGTAGCGACCGAGCGGGACGGATGTTCGGTCGCTACGTAGCGACCGAGCTTGGTTCGAGCTCGGTCACTATGTACCTACCGAGTGGGATGGACGCTCGGTCGCTACGTAGCGACAGAGCGGGACCTGTGCTCGGTCGCTACGTAGCGACCGAGCTTGGCTAGAGCTCGGTCGCTACGTAGCGACCGAGCGGGACATGTGCTCGGTCGCTACGTGGCGACCGAGCTTGGCTCGAGCTTGGTCGCTACGTAGCGACCGTGCGACCTTTTTCGGGCTTTTCTGCGATGTCTCGTGTTTCTTCCGCAGGGCTCTTCGTAAGAATAAATCTTTTCCGAAGATTTATTTTTCGTAAAAACGTTCATGCCAATTTTTACGGACTTTCAGACATTGATTCCGTCGTGACCGATTTTGACCCCAAGGGTTAGCCCCCCAGCTTGTTAGAACCATGAGCTTCTAGCGTGAGGTTCTAGCGAGTGGCTTGGCAAGTTAGGCAAGTTAGGTGAGTTAGGCAGAATTTATGGTCGAAAAAGTCCGTGGTAAGTGATCTTCTCGCTCTTCTAAAAGTTGAACGCGATAAGATTGGGGCTGTGCCTTATGACGGCTGCCTACATACCCTTGTTGAAGGGATCAAGTCTTTCGTAGTTTGTCTTGGAGTTAAGGTTTGTATGACTAGTTTTCCAGCGAGACCTTTACGGTCTGGTTTTTATGTTGAGGTTATCAGGCGTGTTGCTGCCGATGGCATTTTATATGGGTGTAGAAGGAAGACTACGAGTTGTCATCTCGTAATCTAACTATGTGTGAACTGCTATATCCGTGATCTGTTTCGAGAGTTTTCCGCAGTGTGTAAACTTGCGGGATTTCTGAAGACGCTCGAATATTGGCAAAGAGACAAATTTTGGGATCTAGAGATGTTAGAGACCAGTGCGCTGGGTTTAGGGCAAGACCTAGGTTTACTCCTGGTTTTAGAGGGTGCGATGACTAATTCGACTTACATATCCCGTTTCAGTTTCATTCTGATTCCATACCGATTTAAAGTCCGCGATAGGTTCTCGGCTTATATGACTTATATGGTTGGAACCGAGCATCTCTCCAAGGACAATTTTTCAGCCTCCTGGAAGTGCTGACCAAAAATTTTGGGCTTCTTTTATAGCGCTATTATCCTTGTGTCGGATGTACGAGAGTCATCTCTACGAGATGGCTAAGTCTGTTTAGGACGTTAAGAGTTTGTTGTGATCAGCAACAAACTTAATGGTTAAAATTACCGTTTCGAGTCTTCGCGAAGGATATGTTTTGAGAAGATGTTAGTGCGTATGACTGTCTGGTCTTCCAAGAAAGTGTTTTTATCGAGGAACAAAATTTCTTCGAAGAACGAATCTTCAAGCGTCTGCGACGTCTCGCGATGCTGAAGATTTGTTATTCTTTCGTATGCCGCGTTTCGTGCTTGAAATGTTCGTGGGCTTGAAGATGTTTTGTGATGTTGCAAGGGATTAGTCTTAGCCCTGCGTTTGGGAAACATTCTGGTTTGACTACGGATGTTCGCAGCCAGAATTGTTGTTCCTGTTTGTATTTGATTTGCGATCGAGGAGTTAGGACCAAGGGGTCGCGTAAATTTGTCCCCGGAAAGAGGCATCCTCCTATACCGTGCTTTGTGTGGTGTTGGTCTTCCGAGATTTCTTTTGTGTCTATTTGAGGATGTTCCGTATAGCTATAGGAGTAAAACACAGTGGGCTTAAAGTGAATCGTAGTATATGGAACTTGGTCGATTTTTGACAAGTGGAACCTTTCTGTTAATTGTTTGGTTGTTAGGACTGAGTTTTGTTATGACGAATTTACCGTATGATTCCCGTTTTTGGGTGGTACGATAATTGTTTGTGTAATCGTTACTTGGCGTTTCAAGACAAATTCCGGATTACAGTTTAGCTGTCAAGTTATTGGAGCGGTGGTCGCTCAATTGTTTTGGCTTTGCATGAAGGCCGTGCTCAGCTTTATAGCCAAGGACGTTGTTGCCAAATGATTAGACCATGACACTTTTGTGCTGTCAATAAGGTCAAGTTGGTTAGAATCGTCCTTAAAGGGGATGCTGTAACCTAGTTCGGCTTCAAAGGAAAGGCGTAATTGGGTGAGTGAAGAATGGCGTTTATCGAGATTGATTGGCCGAGTATGCCCATGGTGGTAGAAAACGTTTTTCCACTTTAGGGTTAATTTATACGATGAAAGTTTCGTATAATGTTTCCTTTATTCGTATGGAAGTTGTTTCCTTTGTTTCCGAGGGAGATAAAGCCTAAGAAGCTCGATACAGAGCCCGTGCAGAGTCAGTTGCGGGGTGATTTCCTGCTCGGACGTGACCAAGCGGAATGAGAGCGGATGCCAGTGAGTCGCGGGGCTAAAGAATGAGACCTTTCAGATCGTGGTGCGAGGAAGTAAAGTTTATATTGGTCGTCCAATGTCGGATCATACAACTTGGTTTTTTGCTATAAGGAAAATACTTTTTCGTAAAACCTGTTACGTTTACTTTCGAAAGTTACTTCGTATGACATGATCTGATTATACGAAGGATATTTTACGTAAGTAACGGGCGACCGGTTTTTACGAATTTATTAAATTGACGCGATATATGGAAATGTCAAAATAACGATGGTTCCGCAGATTTTTGAGAAACGTTTTCGCTTTTGTTTTTATTATTCGGTGAAAGTTTCTCTGAGTCACTCATGGAGTTTTACCAAATGTTATTTCACCGAGATCTAGTCGCGAAACGTTTTCGCAAGTTTCTTGAATGAATCAGTTAAACATCGATAGACTTAGTCGACGAGCGGGGAGGACATGTTTTCTTTGTCGTATTTTCTGTTACTTTTGTTCTTGATTTTGCTTTGTTGCAAATGCTTTTGATGTTTTTCCGTGAGTCGGTTGGTTCAACGGAAAATGAGAGTGATGGTTTGATGCCCGAAGATTTCTCGTATAATGATTCTTATACAAAACTCGTTTTATCATATCGGAAAAGATCTTTATGACTTCAGCAAATCATCGACTTTCATTCTGAAGTTTGGCAGAGGTTTTCTAAACGAATGATTGCGATGATAGATACTGTATAGTCTTTGAGATTTTTTCCAACATGGTTTGGATCAGTTCCTAGCGTTTAGACGAATCTCAGATTATCGTTTGCTTTTAGGATGATCTTGACGAGACATCGCATTGTATGAATATTTTTTCGCATATTTCTACGAGAGTTTGCTTTGTCAAAAGCGTTTTCTTGTCGAAAGCGTTTTCTTGATCTTGACGAGACATCGTATTGTTTGAATATGTTTTTGAAGTATGGGAGTATACGAGTATAGTATACACACCTACTCCGTCCTTTTTTTTTCTCGAGGAATAGAATGATCGACAGTCCGAGTCGGTTTGAAGACGACGCTTGGACAGTGATTTGGTTATTTCCAGGTTGAAGACTTGTAATATGTCAGTTCCGAGAGAATTGCCAGAAACAAATCGGTTTTAAGACGACGTTCATGTCTCTAGTTTTTTCTCTCCTTAGGAAGCGAGCTTGATATGCGTGGCGATCGTTTCTCGATTTTTGGAGAGTTTAGATCGGTTTGCAAGATCTGGACGAACAGTTATGGGACAATATATCGAGACAGGAAAAATCACCTAAGACTTAGTTCGCTAGACTATCCACCTAGGTTTTACGTTCCCTAAAATTCTAAGGCAGTCTCAAAGACGTTTTTATTTCTTAGTAATTTTCTACGAAAACTCCAAGTCTGATTTCAAAAATTTCAAGTCGCAAATACCTTAGTTCTCTCGACGAGACATCGCATTGTATGCAGTTTTGTCTCTTCTCAGTTTTGCTTGCTCATTTCCCCTTCCTCTTGTTGTGTATGTTCGTCTTTTTCGATATTGGTGTTTATCCTTTGAAACTTGACATTTATCTTCCGAACTTGACTGATACGAAGTCAATAAAAAGGTTCAACGTAATCGTATAGTTGAGGCGGCTAAGGTGTTAAGTTAACCGTTGCCGTATTATACGATTAATCTGAATCCACGCGAGAAAACTAGTCTTTGCAGGTTTTTTTTTTATCGTAAAGTTTCACTGGTAACTCCAATCGAGACGAAACAAGAGACATTTCGATCGAGATTTGAAAGAGAACACAAAGATGGAGGTAAGGTCGAGTAGGAGCAAGCGAAGGAGTTTAGACGAGTCTTACTTGTTTTCGTCGTAAAATCTCAACGGAAAATCCGATTGAGACGAAACGAAAAGCGTTTCGATCGGGATTCAAAAGAAAACACAAAGGAGGAGCTTTTTGAGGCCTGACAGGTCCCTATGTAGTAATCTGGAGGTCTGACAGTTCGCTATGTAGCGAGTAGAAGTAAGCCAAGAAGAGTCCTACTTCTTTTCGACGTAAAATCTCAACGGAAACTCCGATTGAGACAAAACGAAAAGCTTTTCGATGAGGATTCAAAAGAGAACGCAAAGGAGGACTTTTCCGAGGCCTGACAGGTCGCTACATAGCGAATGGAAGAGTTGGCTTGAGCTCGGTCGCTACGTAGCAACCGAGCCGTGTGCTTGCTCAGTCGCTCGTAGCGACCGAGCTGTGTAATCGATTTGTTGCTCCTCCTTTTTCCGCGATTAACCTAGGGGTTTTCTGTGGTTTTTGGGAGAACAAGTTCTACCCTTCCGAAATGTTTTCGGAAAACGTGTTACCTAGTTCTAGCGGCCTAAAAGCTCAAACCTAGTTGACTCGCAGCTCCATAACAAACGACGAAGAAAATACAGAAAAGGTTTTTGATTGATTTCGGACTGAACCTTATGAAAGGCTGCCTACGTACCCCTTTCGAGGATCAAGCCAAACGTATTTCAAGAGTGAACCAAGAGATCGAACTGCTTGTGCACGTTCGTCTAGTAATCGGGTGCCAGTCATGGAAACAGAGCATGTCGAGAATAATGCCTCAGAGTTTCTAAGTGCCGAGAGTTCTGAGTCTAAAAAGTTGTCCCTCATGCCTCTCGCCTAGGACTCCTTATATACTCGCTCCTAGGTCGGTTTACGCTTTTCTCCTTCTGCCATTAAGCCGTCATAGCCTAAAAATGGAGATATTCCATTTTTCCCGATCTTTGTAATTATCTTCAAAATTTCGTATTTATCTGCGGTAACTTGACATTTATCTTTCCTTACGAACCAAGCGTAAACTGTCCCACGGTTTACGGGCTGCTGGTTAAAAAATCGTAAGGTGGGCTTCGAGTCATGCCTTAGGTCCCTTTGGGCCGTGTTTCGACTTGAAGCGTTTATTACGACTTCTTTCGATAAATATGAACTTTCCGCGGTTTTTATCGTAAAGTTTGATTGATGACTTCGAATGGCGGAAAACATGAAATGGGTTCGCTACGGTCTTCGGGAGACAGCATCGAAGGGTAGACGAGAATGCATGGATTCGTGTCGTATCGACGTTTCGCAAGAGCTCGGTCGCTACGTAGCGACTGAACGGAACGCATGCTCGTTCCCTACGTAGCGACCGAGCGGGACGGATGCTCGGACGCTACGTAGCGACCGAGCGAGACGGACGCTCGGTCGCTATGTAGCGACCGAGCTTGGCTTGAGCGCTATGTAGCGACCGAGCTTGGTTCGAGCTCGGTCACTACGTAGAAACCGAGCGGGACGGACGCTCGGTCGCTACGTAGCGACCGAGCGGGACGTGTGCTCGGTCGCTACGTGGTGACCGAGCTTGCGACCTTTTTCGAGCCTTTCTCCGATGTCTCGTGTTTCTTCTGCAGGGCTCTTCGTAAGAATAAATCTTTTCCGAAGATTTATTTTTCGTAAAAACGTTCATGCCGATTTTTAAGGACTTTCAGACATTGATTCCGCCGTGACCGATTTTGACCCTAACACTCGTAAACGTCCAAGTATCAATGAAGAGACATGTTTTTGAATCTCGTATTGGTCTATTTATACTAGGCCTGGAGATCTTCGAGACAAGTTTGATGAGTTTAGGGTCAGACTTATGATTACTTTCGGTTTAGAGTTTACGAAAATCATTTGGTTTAAGTCACCCGCTGTGGTTTAGACCTGATTCTATCCTAAATTTTGAAAATTACGATAAGTTCTCGACTTAAATGACTAGCTTCGATCGTAGAATCGAGCATCTCTTCGAGATAAACTTGGAAGATCATGGCCAAAATTTAGATTTCGTTTATTGCACGCTTTTATTCTTGTGTTGGATGTTCGAGAACATGTCTCTATGGGGGAGAAGGCAAAGTCTGTTTAGGACGTTAGAGTTCTTCGATTGTGATCAGCATCAGACGGAATGATAAGTATTGTGTGCTTAACGTTTGGGGTTGAATCTTAGCGAAGAATGTGTTTTACAAAAGTTTTAGTTTGTATGACTATAAGAGTTTCTAGTTTCTGAGATAAAACTTTCATCAAGGAATGTGTTTTAAGCAAAATCCAGTTCTTTAAATTTTGTGACGTATCGCAGTACTGATGCTGTTTATTCTTTCGAGTAAACATAAACTAACGCTATGAGAACATGTTTTATTGCTTGGCAGGATGACTTTATTTAAGTACGTTGACCAAAGATGTTTCGTGTTGGCCTGAAGGTTGCATTTTAGCCTTATTGATGAGAAACGTTTTTGTTTGATTGTGAAGGCTGTGTTTAAACCCTGTGATCGAGGGAGTTGGGACGAGTGGCTGTAAAGAGTGAGCTGCTCACAGAATATTACATGGTGCTGCAAAGAGATAAGCCATTCTCGTGATCAATTGCAAAAACAAGGCAATGTGACCCCTATGGAAGGCTTCGGGGGAGTCATCCTTGGATTTTGTTCCAAGATGATATATAGTGAAAGTCTGTTTCACAGTTTGCTGCGAGGAAGAAGACAAGAGAGACTTCCTTGTGACGAAGAAGTCCTTTTGCTTGGAATCAAAGCTGGGGGGACTTGTTTTGGTAGTTTTCTAAAGTTTTTTTCTGTGACTTGTTTTCCGAAACCTATTTTGCATAGCTTCTTTAAAAATGGTCTCATGTAAGTTATACGAGAACACTTACATTTCATATGTGTTTTGCTTTGTAGACGAAGTGTTTTGGCTTGGCGTGAAGGCCATTTTTATCAATACAGCCGAGGGCATTACAGGTTGAGGGTTAGATTATACCATTTCTGTGTTAGCATAAAGATCATGCTAGTTTAGAATCGTCCTTCAAAGATCTACCGATTTTCAGTTTGGGCATGAAGAAAGGTGTAATTGGCAGAGAACCAAAGATATTATGTTTAGAGCGTCATGACTTTATGTGTGGCCTGATGTGAAAAGCTATGTACCATTACATGAGTTGGCCTTGAAGTGGCTAATGTAGTAGATAATGATTTAGTATGATTTAGTTCTGACCATGCGATCATTTTTTCGTATAATCTTTTCCTTAGTCATACGAAAGTCATTTTCTTATAACTTTGTTCATTTACGAAAGCCATTTTGAAAGGATTTCGTTGAACTTTGTTTTTAGTTATTACCAAAAAAGATTATGCATAAGAATCTCGACGCCAAATCCGCTGGGTGTAAGTCACATGATAGTGGTCTGCTCGGCCATAATGGCGAGGAGCATGAGGCCAAGGCCAATGAGTCGTAAGACGGAGGGCAACGATCGAGCAGATTGCTCGATCGTAACGCTGAAAGATGTTTTTAGCTATGTACTCGAAAAACCAAACGCATAGCTTTGTTTTTAGCTATACAAAAATTGTGTTAAAAACTTCCTTAAAATTGTGTTAAAAAAATAATGGATTACTTTTGCATTTAACTTTTTGTTTTGAGTCATATTTGCAAAATCCCCTTATAAGTATATATAAATCTTTTTATATTCTTTTAGAAACTAAATTTGTATATAAATAAAGATAGATTTAAAATAAAAAATTTGGGTAAAAGTTGTAAGTTTTTAAATAACAAACATTATTACAATTAATAGTAAGTATTAATAATAAAATATAATTAGAATATTCTATTTGAGGAAAAAAAGAGGGAAACCATTGGAGTGAAACAAACACATACTAATTTTGAGGAGATTTTGAAACTAAGCGCTCAATTGTATTTTTCTGATTATTAGATTACCATCTCATTCTTCATTATTATTTGTAATTTTAATTTTATCAACTAGATTTTGTACGACGCTCTGCAAGCATGGATATATTTTTGTCTATTTTTCTATAAAATTTGAATATTGTTATTTTTAATATGAGATACATATGATTTGTTAAATACTGCTGATAGTAATAAATTTTATAAATGTGGAAGACCTTATGTTTTGAGGCTCACTTGGATAAAATATAATATCCATTGTTTTGTATAAACATTAAAAAGCAAAAATTGTTGACATAATCTGGAATTCAAAATGTGCATAGAAACTGTTTGACAGAAAAAAAATGTGCATAGAAACTTACAATTTGACGAAATTATTATAAATATATAGTTGTTATAAATCATTAAGTGGATGACCCATAACCAAGACCAGGACAAGGCCCAGCCGTAGCCAATGGAGGAGAGAGAGTCGGCGGCCAAGATCCTAGTCGGCCAAGACTTCAAGTTTCCTTTTCTATGTTTTAGTTGTTTTCCTATTTCCTATTAGATTAGGTTTTGGATAATTTCCTTTTTACTTATACTTTGTAATCCTTATAAAAGGAACCTCTATTGTTCATTAATAAGAGAGATCGAATTCCCCATTCTTTACAACACGTTATCAGCACGATACCCTCCAGAACCCTGAGACAAAATCGAAACCTAAAAGCCTAAACCGGCGACCACACTAAAACCCTAGACACGTTCTTCGTTCATCCTTGAACCCAGACGACTCCATCTCGAATCCTTGACGTCCTCAGCTCACGTCCCAGCTCAGACGAAACCCGTCCAGCTTAGGATCGCATCCGAGACACATCGCACCCGAGACAGACCCGCGTCCGTCCTCAGCTCGCGCCTGCCCCCGTCTGCGACCCGATAGGAGACAGCAAGCATCCGTTCGTCTCAGCTCGAAGTTTCATCCGTTCTCTCTCTCTCTAAAGGTGGTCCGGTTCTAAACCTCTACGAAACAAAGGTATACCGTGATCTGAGAACCTAGAAAGATCAAAACCCTAATCCATTATTATGAAAACTTTGTCCTTGATCAAAACCCTAAAATCTATAACCTAAAATCGACAAATCTCATAACTATTAATAGAAATCGATTCCTTAGAACATATTGATTGCTGTTATTGATTGTTCCTGATCTGAATTTAAGAAACCCTAATTCTAGAATCAAAACCCTAAACCTAAAAGAATGAATCCGATTTTAATTGTTCTTGATTGAGTGTTTGATGATCTTAGGTTTTAGGATTAATATATTGCTTGAATAATCTAAATCAATTTTAAACTCTAAAGGCGTTGAAACCTTGAAATCATATTGATTAAACCAGCAGCCTGTATTGTTTAAATTGAAACCCTAAATTCATAAATTGAATCCAATAGAAATCGGATTGCTTAGTTTGTTTACATTACATCTAAATCTGAAATTGAATTGCATTCGTATTGTTTAAAAACCGACCAGCATATAGAACATACGAATTTGAATCTGATTACATTTATAAAGCATATGGCCGTGTGGCTTTAAATCTCTCTGTCACATGTAGAATCATAATTAGGATTGTTCGCACCATGGTCAAATAGATTTACATAGCCGATCCTATTGTTTAAAAACATGGCCGAATAAGGCATGCTTGTAGCCGATTTGTTTTGAATGTCTAAAGGTCGAATGATCACATTGTGAATCTGAATTTTAAATGACAATGTGATCCAGATGTCGAAAATCTCAAATCTAGACTTCGCAGCCCTTAATCTCTCTGGAGATAACTATCTACAGTGGGCGCTAGATACAAAGATCAACCTGAGGTCAAAGGGACTCGGTGATACTATCATCGAGGGAAACAATGAGAATGATAAAAACAGATACAGGGCGATTAGTATTATACGCCATCACCTCATTGAAGGTTTAAAGGATCAGTACTTAACAATGGAAAATCCACTAGACCTTTGGACCGCTTAACAGCGTAGATATGATCACCAGAAAACAGTACTACTTCCAAAGGCTAGATATGAATGGAAGAATCTCAGATTCATGGACTATAAGTCTGTGGATGAATACAATTCTGTATTGTTCAAAATAGTTTCAATGATGAGACTGTGTGGTGAAGAAGTAACCGAGAAGGAGTTACTTGATAAGACCTTCTCTACATTCCATTCAACGAATGTGTTGCTGCAGCAGCAGTATAGAGAGAGATGATTCACCACATATACTGATCTGATCTCGTGCCTACTTCTGGCTGAGGCTAATAATGAACTCCTGATGAAGAACAGTGAGATGAGACCTCCAGGATCAGCACCATTACCAGAAGCTCACAAAGCTGAAAAGAAAGATCCCAAAGAAAGCAACCACGTTTATAATAAGAGAAGAACACATGGCAGAGGCCGTGGTGGGTACAAGGGACGTGGTGGCTGTGACAATTATGCTTATGGCCGTGGATATGGAAACCACAATAACTGTGGTCGTGGTTCCAACTATGGCCGTGGAAGAGCCAATTTTGGCCGCGGTTGAGGCGGTATATCTAAGCCGTCTTACTCGACCAAATATGTTTGTCACAAGTGCGGGATGAGTAACCATTGGGCCAAGAATTGTAGAACCCCTAAACATCTATGTGAACTATATCAAGAGAGTCTTAAGAACAAGAACCCAGAAGCTCATATGGTTCACGACAATGGGTATGATGCTGATGATGATTTCGACCGTGAAAAGGATGATCCAATGGATCATGAGACATCAGATTATCTTAAAGACTAAATTCGATTTTTATTTTTGATTGTTCTATGATTGCTTTGGTGTTTTTATTTTTGTTGTTTGAATTTATAAAATGAAAGCTTTAAAGTTTTATAAAGTCTCTGAGATTAGAAATCTTCTTATATAGAGTGAATGAGATGAGTATACTCGTGGTGGATAGTGGCTCAAGTCACACAATTCTTAGAGACAAAAGATACTTCGTCAATCTCATAATGCAAAGTGCAAACATACACACTATTGCGGGCGTGGCCGGCCTGATTGAGGGTCACAGCCAAGCTTATATATTGATGCCTAAAGGCACTCGTCTAGAGATTAAAAATGCCTTGTATTCCCCTAGCTCTAAAAGGAGCTTATTGAGTTTCAAAGATATAAGATTGAACGGTTTCCATCTTGAAACATGGGAAGAAGGAAATAACGAATTCCTTAACATATTTTCGATCACCCAAGGCAATAGGACGGTCCTAGAGACCGTACCCGCAATAGCTACTGGTCTATACTATGCAAAGATCAGTATGATCGAGGCTAATGCCTGCGACAATTTCACTCTATGGCATAACCGGCTTGGCCATCCCGGTACTAATATGATGCGAAAACTAATAATGAATTCACAAGGGCACACGATCAAAGGAGTTGTCCCAAACAATCTCACATGTGCAGCATGTGCACAAGGGAAACTCATAACTAGGCCATCACCAGCCAAAGTGGATAAAGAGATCCTAAATTTTCTGGAAAGGATTCAGGGAGACATATGTGGACCAATACACCCACCTAGTGGGACGTTTCGGTATTTCATGGTCCTGATTGATGCATCGACCAGATGGTCGCATGTTTGCCTTCTATCCACACGGAACTTGGCATTCGCACGCCTACTTGCTCAGATAATAAGACTTAGAGCACACTTTCCAGATTTCCCTTTAAAGACTATACGTCTAGACTATGCTGGTGAGTTTACGTCCCAGACGTTTAATGAATATTGTATGTCCATGGGGGTAAGTGTAGAACACTTCGTGGCACATGTACATACACAGAACGGCTTGGCCGAATCCTTCATTAAACGTATCTAGCTGATAGCTAGACCATTACTCATGAGGTCTAAACTACCGGTATCAGCGTGGGGACATGCCGTATTACATGCAGCAGAACTGATTCGTATCAGGCCATCTAGTGAGCATAGATATTTGCCATCCCAGTTACTCACGGGTCATGAGCCAGACGTGTCCCACATCAAAACATTTGGATGTGCCGTCTACGTTCCAATTGCTCCACCACAGAGAACTAAAATGGGACCACAAAGGAGGGTGAGAATATATGTTGGATATGACTCCACAACCATTATAAAGTATCTTGAGCCAACAACCGATGATTTGTTTAAGGCCAGATACGCAGACTCACAGTTTGATGAGTCCACATATCCGACCTTAGGGGGAGATAACGGCCGGTTGAGAAATGAAATCGAATGGTCTCGACCATCAATATCTTGGCAAGATCCTGACTAAAGAATGTGATATGGAAGTCCAAAAGATTATACATCTTCAAAAGCTAGCTAATCAGTTGCCAGATTCATTTGCTGACCCAAATAGAGTGACAAAGTCATACATACCGGCTTGTAATGCACCAATAAGAATATACGTCCAGAAGGGACAAGGTCAAGTGGCTACAGAGTCTAAACAACGTCTCAAACGTGGTAGACCTATTGGTTCCAAAGATAAACAGCCTCGGAAGTCCAAGAGAGGTGCTGGATCCGAGAGCATCAAGGAAACCGTCCAGAACATTAATGGACCGGCTGAGCCGACCCAGACGGTCGAGCTAAGTGAGCCGGCCATGCCAAATGATCCTACCATTCCGAATGATGGGGTTCGGGACGCTGAACTTCATGGGACACAAGGGCCGGACAATCAAGAGATCTTTATAAACTATATAATGTTTGGAACGAAATGGAACAGAAATGATATCGACGTCGATGATATTTTTGCTTATAAAGTAGCACTTGAGATCATGGAAAAAGATGAGGATCTAGAACCCACGTCCATATATGAATGCATTCAAAGATCAGATTGGATCAAATGGAAAGAAGCTATAAACGTGGAGTTAGAATCATTAAAGAAAAGAGACATTTTTGGCCCTATAACCGTGACACCTAGAGATGTCAAACCAATGGGATACAAATGGGTCTTTGTGAAAAAGAGAAATGAGAAAGGAGAAGTAGTGAGATACAAAGCACGGCTTGTAGCACAAGGATTCTCACAGAGACCAGGAATAGATTATGAGGAAACTTATTCCCCTGTGGTGGACGCAAAACCCTGAGACAAAACCTAACCCAAAATCCGTCACACATAAACCCTAAATTAGGCGCAACTTAAAATCAATCTATCTCTCAAACCCTAAGGAACCAGATGACGAGCCACATATCAAATTTAAGCTCTTGATGAGACAAATCCATCAGCGAAAACAGTTTGTCGATCCGATCTCAGACGCGCCCACACTCGCAGAAACAATACACGACGCCATCTTGGTCTTTTGGAAACCCTAATTCCGGAAAAACCCCAAATTGTTCTTGCTTGCGTTCCGCCTTACAAACACCCGATCAGCTCCAGCCCTAAGGTGTTCCTGATCCTAGACGACCTCAGTTTCCAGTTAACATCACAACCAGCTTGAGTTCCCAATCAACCCACTCGCGAACTCAAAAAGAAGACGCATCCGACGTCATCGGCGCACATCCGCGACTAGACGCCAAACCATCCGATCCCGATCAGACGCGTCTCGCCTCAGCACGCGACCGTTCCAGCTCTTCCCATCTCGTGTCCGTTCGAGGTTCTCTTGGTGGTCCGGGTTCTACAATCTGCAAAACAAAGGTAATCCTAATTCTGAGAACATGAATTGAACATGGTTGTTTTGTAAAGATTGAAACCCTAAAATAAGAACTCTAAAGATGAAAGCCATAGGAAAAATAGATCAAACCCTAAAGAGTAAATCGGAGCTCGAATAAGTCCGATCTCCTAAACCATAATTCGAGATTGATCCATTTATCAATTAAAATCAAAGTCTTTATGATTTTGAATCTCAAATCAAATCCCTTTGATCAAAGATCAAAGTTTTTCGAAATCCCCTAAAAACCCTAATTTTGGAAAATCAGTTTTAAATTGTTTGATTTGAACTTTGATTGTTTGATCACCTAGAGCTATTGATAGGAGTGTTTAAATTCGAATCTAAATCACTCAAACTGAAACCCTAAAAAGTTTAAATTCGGTTTTTAAAATGTCTTTGTTTGATGATTGATGATCTGAGATGTTAGGATTGATAGATTGATTAATAGAGCTAATCTCAAGATTCGAAATCCTTAAGGCCTTGAAACCCTTAACCTTGATTGATATTCCTAAAGGCCTTGAAACCTTAAATCTCTCATTACTTAAAGATTGAAAGATTGATTTAAAGAGTTTACATATTGACTGAGAGTTAGGTTGCTAGATCGTTTAATTCTAAAACTTAATAGATATACAACTAAGAAATAGAATTGAATCTAGATCCTGTTTAGTATATGGCCGTGTGGCCTAATGCATTGCTCACACTTGCGGCCTTGTGCCCTTGATTGATTAAAAGCCGTGAGGCTTAGTGAATATCAAAGTGACCGTGTGGCCTAGTATCTGGATGGTTATATAAACCGGATTGCATCATGATCTGATCCTTAAGATCGTTGTATCACATAATAGCCGTGTGGTCTAGAGAGACATCATATCTGAATGGTCATGCGACCTTGGTTACATATCTCATCAACCAATCTCTAGGATTGTTGTATCACATAATAATCGTGAAGTCTAAGCATCACATTGCAAAGCCGTGTGGCCTAAAGTATTTTAGATAGAATTATGAAATCATATGCACTGATTATTTGAATTGGTTGCAAGAGTTCTAAATCATAAATTGATTAAATGATTTCAGATGCCGAGATTTAAACCCATGGATTAAGCCATTCTAAATCTCTCTGGAGATAATTATCTAGAATTGGAAATGAACACTTCAAATTGCCCTGAAGTCTAAAGGACTCGGGAAATGTATCATTGAAAGAAATGATGAAATTGTAAGTGAAAAGTTAAGAGCCATAACTATTATGAGCCATCATCTCACTAAGGAACTGAGAAATCAGTATTTACATATTTAGAATCCTCGTGACTTTTGGACAGAATTAAAGTCCAGATACACTATGGTATTACTACCAAAGGTCAGACACAATTAAATGAGTCTCAGATACCAAGACTTTGAGTCTGTGGGCGAGTTTTTCACTTTGCTTTAAGCAGAGTTGTTTACCAACTGAGACTATGTGTGGTGAAGTGGTAACAGATGAGGATGTATTGTTCAAGACATACTCCACATTCCATCCAGGAAATCTGTTGTCAAAACATATCTACATAGAAAGAGGTTTCACCATCTACAATGACCTAATCTCTTGCCTAACGGTGATTGAGAATGACAAGGTACTAAAGAGGAGCAGTGAGATGAGATATCTTGATACAAATAAGACTGATATGGATCAGAATGAATCCAAGGGAGCCGTGTCCAATATAACTCAAGGAGTGGCCGGCATGTCTATTGACTAAGAGGGATCTCGACATTTTATTTTAAAGTCCTTGATTTGTGATTTGCTTTAACCTAATTGTCATTACCGATTTTGTATATACAATAGAATTGATTTTGAATTCATTGTCTTGCCTGATCTTACTTGAACATATGAATGATTCTATTTTTACCTTAAGGGCATAATACCAAGTAAGAAATCATGAAAGTAGTATAGTGAGCATAGTAAATAAACTATGGCTAAGGCATTGTCTAAAGGACATTAGATACACCCAATAATATGTGACCCATTGAGTTATGATAATATGGTTTCTAAATAGAAACAATGGGCAAACAAAAGGAAACAAGTTCCTTCAGATTCTGAAAGAAAAATCGCCTAAGAACTTATAAGAAAGTGGTCGAGACTATACCTAATGATCTCTACTGATTTAAACTATGCTATAAGATCAGTATGATGAGAGGCAAGAACCGTGGTGACCATATTGAGATACACCACGAAATTTTACACTATATGGCATGATAGGATTAGCCATCCTAAAGTCTTAACTCGATGCAAAGATTGAAAAGGCACAGAGTTATCCCGTAAAAGATCTCACGTTGTGAAACATGTACACAAAGGGAAACTCATTAGGCCTAATTGTCCCAAGCACCACGACCTTATAGTATGGTCATGAGGGGGAGAGAGGATAAACCCATGATCAATACTACAAGTTCGTGTACCACTATGGTCTAAAGACCATGTTATAAATGGCTCGGCCATAAAAGACCATTCCTCGGCCGTAGAGGCCATGTTTTAAAATGGCCAAACCATAAGGCCATTACTCGGCCAAAGAGACCATGTTATGAACAGGTTGGCCGCAAGGGCCATAACCGGCCAGAGAGGCCATTACCATAAAATGTTCGGCCAAGTAAGCCATTATCTATAAGACTAAGATTCTAAAGTCTATAAGCTTGGAACATTATGATTTTACATGTATAGAATGGTAATAAGATCATATGCATCAGGCCATATAAGTGAGCATAGATATTCCCATCTCAGATTAAATACGGGTCATAAAACCAGACATACACCATCTTAAGAGATTTTGAATAAACCACCACATACATACATGTGCCGTCTAAGATGGAACCTCAGAAGAAGATTGGAAATATATGTTGGATAGGAGTATTACTTTCTCCCACGATTTATAAAGAAAACTTGAGCCAAACATGGGTGATCAGATTGTGGCCAAGTACACGGATTGCATCCGCCTATCCAAACATTAAAGGAGAAAGATTATAAGCTGGATAAAGAATGATAAGAATGGTTTTAAACCATCATTGTCTTGGCAAGATCCTCGGACTAGAGATTATGATTTAAGACGTCCAAAGAAAGATTATACAAAGCTAGCCAATAGAGAAGCTAATTGAAAGGCCAAACACTGACCCAAAGAGAAAAGAAAAATGACTAACCAGCTTAGCACCAAATGAATGTCCTAAAAGAGACATAATCAAGTTGCTATAGAGTCTATACAAGATAGACCAAGTGTTCCATAAGATAAAGGAATCCCGGATAGAAAAGAATGGTGCATAGAATACAGATCCGAGATTATAAGAGAAACCATACCAGACATTGAGAAAAGGCTGCGCAACTACACATCTAAGGTACCAAACCATGTAGCTTGGGAGGTCAAGCTACTAGGTAATAAAGGTCCTGGATAATAAGATCTCAAATCTATAGATCATGTCTGGAACATAATGGAACCACATGAAAGTGTCGACACACATACACATTTGTATAAAGATACATAAAGTTATAGCACTTGAACATAAAGAGATAAGCGAGGATCATGAACCCACGAAAGAGTACTCATACAATCATAAAAGATCATAGAGATTAGAAAAGATAAAACGTGGAGGTTCAAAGTATCTAAAAGAGAGATGGACGTATTGGCCATATACATATACAGAAACGCCATCTGATAAACCAGTGAAATAGATGGATCTTGTGAGGTAAAGAAACCGTGAGAGAAGGCACATGATCACGAGGTCTAAGAGTGTTCATGTCTTCCTACTTAACAGCATTAGATCATAGCTTGTTACACAAGGTACTCACAGAAATCAAAGGAACAGATTATAAGGAGATAAACTCCTATGTGGTGGATGCTGCTACAGTTTTTCGAAATTGAAAATGGTCTGGTCATAAGAAAGAAATTAGATACAAAATGATGTAGTAAACAGCATATGGATCACTGGATAAATTAAAAGAACAGCTTTGTTCCAAAGCTGATTCATGGACTGAAACCTAAAGCAGTTGCATATAGTATGTAAAATAAAGTGATCACGCATGATCTTGGAGTTGTATAAAAGACAATCCAATACAGTCCATATATTTGAAATTCCTTGTGATTATACTAAACCTAAAAAAGGCATAAAATAAGTCTATATGGGTGCCCGGCTAAAAAAAACGTCCAGCCCATCGGCTAAAAGGCATCCGGTCCTTATCCCTTGATCACGGACTAGTAGAAACAAAAGATCAACCATCAGGTTGCAATCCGACATCAGATCCCCTAAGTAAGGATCCGGCATAGCAGAACGGTCTGCTGCCGTATAAACTCCACAATGCTTTGTAGTGAGATTAAGAGGAGATATCTAATCTGTCGGATACCAAAGTATTGTAGTCCATAAAGCCCGTTGAAGTCCATGACCTAATATATATTTCAGTGTGTGATATAATCCACAGAAACAGAGGCCATGAGACACCATCAAGAGATGGATAAAGGACTACAATGTCCGAGAAAGATATGGTACTGCCTAAAGCAAAGAAATCGATGTCCACATCCATGAGAGTGTTTCGGCCGCAGAGCCATAATAAGAGATTATAAACTCACAGCAATGATCATTGATCTTGAACACTCATGAGGCAAGTAGTGGACACTTATAGACAAAGTCTATGACCCGGTTATGATTCGGCCAGATTGATACATGGTCGATGGTAACCATAAATCGCCAAAGTAAAGAGCAGTTGATAGTAGACGATCACGTCTAGACTATGGACATATGCAAACACGATTTGTAAAGACCCAATAGTGATCTCCGAGGACAATGTGATTCACATTGCTTAGCACATATGCTTTACCGGGACACTCGATGTCAAAGGACATGAGAAACGACCTAAGAAGTCGAAATGGTCTAATTACGGTTCAGTAATGAAACTGGCCGATTACTCCCATCCTATACATACAGGAAATATCACGCACCAAGATGCGTAGAATGTAGAACCTACAGTGAGGTTCACATCAGGGGGAGTAGTGCGTGGTGTACTCTTTTTCCTTCATCATGGTTTTGTCCCACTGGGTTTTCCTGATAAGGTTTTAATGAGGCAACATGAAGCGTACTACGAATCATGTATGGTTATGGCATCCAAAAGGGAGTGTTATAAATCATGGAGTGGATTGCCATTAACCAGGCCCGGTCCAAGACCGGCCCAATACCTAGAAGATGGAGGAACGGCGAAGCCTAGAGAGAGACGGCTCAAACCCTAGAGAGAGGCGGCCACGACTTGGAGAGAGAGAGAGAGATTGGCGGCCAAGGAGTTTCCATTATTCTAGATTTCCTATTCCTTGTTGGGTTATGATTTGTAATCTTTCCATTTATGTATTTCCATTTATCTCTCATGTAATCCTTATATAAGTAACCCCCATTGTTCATTAATAATAACACAGAAATATTCAGTCTCCAAACTCTCAAATTACAACATGAAGGTCTCTAAAAGCCCTTATTTCGGTAGGTGAAGGTATGTAAATTAAATTGCGTAATCGTTGTAATTAGAGAGTTTAGAGACTCAATATTTATGTGTTATTATTAATGATCAAGGGGGTTCCTTTATATAAGGATTAGAAGATGAAAATAAATGGAATGTATCCAAAACCTAAACTCACTAGGATTAAGAAAACTACTATTACATAATAATGGAAAGATTACATCTACTAGGAAAAGGAAAGGGTTTCCTTTTCTCCAAGCTTTGTGGCCGCCTCTCTCTCCTGAAGTCGGCTCTCTCTCTCCTCTCTCTAGGGCTTCGGCTATCTCTCTATCTTCTAGGTATTGGGCCGGTCTTGGGCCGGACCTGGTTAATGGCAATCCACTCCATGATTTATAACAGTAATCCAATTTTTTGAAGTTGTTAGGTTAGTAAAAGTTGTTAGGTTTCGTAACGACATCAAATTATCAAAGCCTATATCAAAGTTTTTGTAATCCAATTTGGTCTAATCAATTTACGGTTTAGTTATGATACATGGTGTATAGAATGGGGATAAGAATAAACCTTATAATTAATAGGTTTTTTTTTCAGATATGACCTAAAATTTCAAGTCAAACAAAAAAATAACTCATATTTTTTTTTGAAATTTTTTTTTCTATTCACCCTAGAAGTTTGACTTATTCACAAAAAAAACATTACATATTTTTTATGAAAATGATTATTTTACCTTATCATCTTCATCTTCACCAATTATTTACAATATTGTCATTGCGATCAATACACTAACTACCATGAACAACCAATTTGAAGCTCTTAATGCACCAAAGTTTCAATTTTTGCCCTTCATATCTCATTACTTATGCACACAAATAACCTCTCTTTCACTCTCTCTTCAAATTCATCCAAAAAAACAAGATTTTGATTCCAAGCTTTGTAAGGTTCATAGAAACATTGAAGCTCATGATTCGTGGTCATCAACGACTTGGTACCTTTTGTAGTGAAGTTTTGGGTGCTTGGAGAATCTAAGCAAGTAATCTTACAGGCTCAAGGTATGAAATTATTTTTTTCTCAGATCTGTTTTGCGAAGACTTTCAGAAGACTTGGGAAGACTTTCACAAGACTTCGCTAGATATGTTTTCCAAAAAGAAGACTTCCCTAGAAGTCTTCTTACATTTCTTTATTAAGAAAAAAAAAACCGAAAATTCCAGAGAAGACTTCTCGAGAAGTCTTTTCGGATAAATATGTTAGTTTTGCAATTGAACGAAGTTTGTCAGAAATTTGACTTTTTATAGAAGACTTCGTGAGAAGTTTTCTCGGGAAAAACTTTTATAGAAGTCTTCTGGAAGTTTTCCCAAAGTCTTCTTACTGTCACAAGAAGTCTGCGTAGGTTACTTTTGCAATTGAAAAATAATAGTGAAACATTTAACATTTAATATTAATATTAATGAAAAAACTTGAGAAGTCTTCTCAAATTTTATTCCGGGTTTTGGTCAAACCTTTGGTTACGAAAGAAGACTTATAAAGAAGTCTTTTCTGGAAAAGACAAATATAGTCAATTGCAAAAGTATCTCAAGTAAACTTCTCGCGACATTGAGAAGACTTTCAGAAGAATTCTATAGAAGTCTTCCCGAGAAGTCTTCTAGAAAAAATCAAGTTTTTGACAAAATTCGGTCAATTGTAAATTACCCTAAGGAGTGATTTATACTTTCTCAAATAAGAGGAAAAAAATTCTTGGTATGTTGTACCAATAACTTCAATAATTGATATCACTCAAATTACCCTAAGGAGTGATTTATACTTTCTCAAATAAGAGGTCGAGTTGTAGTACTTAGGGATCGAATCCATAGAGAGTGCACATAAAAAATCTAATAGTTATATGATTAAGCTAGGCTAATAGGTATTAAAGTAGTAAATATAATAAATTGCAGGGCGAACAAGGTAGTTGTCTTTATGGGACTGAGAGTTGTTTGGTGGAAGGATGGTTGCTAGATCTAGGGTTTCTATTCAGGTAATCAGGATTATAATCCTACAGTTGCCTAATAAGTTGTATGCATGATATTATAGAGCTCAACACTTATAAACAAACTGATCGGCTCTCGCTTTCTAGGTTTGTCTACTGACCAGATATAAGTGTCGATCGATGATTCTATAGGAATATCGATCGATACACGTGTTGAATCGTCGATCGATCATTCAATTGGAATATCGATCGACGTGTTTAGTCAAGCTTTACGCGCAGGTTAAATGGTGCTCACTAGGCTTCCTAGATCAGCTCTCGCCTTACTCTAGCAATTCTAGCTCAATTAGGATGGATTCAGGGTGAGATGCAAGTGATGACTTGAGTCTACAACTCCTAGATCAAGTTATAGCTAGCTAAACTAGAAACATGCATTAATGACAATCCTAATGATGAATATCACAACTAGCAATCTATAGTTGGGGCTAATCCCTCACAACCTATCTGAACCCTAAACCTAACAGGTGGATCTATTCAAGCATGAAATTTGTCACAGAAACCATAGAAAGAATAAATATAAAATTGCAATAGATATAAAAACCAAAACCAATGGAGTTCGAGGAGGACTCTGAAGGAGTTCCCCCCTTCTCTCCTAACTAAGAGAAACAACGAATAGAAAGGTTAAGATAGCATAGATAGCGTAGCCGTCAACAATGACTTATAAATAATGTCAAGTAGTTTTGGAAAAACATCAACATATATACCAAATTCTTTTGATTAACATCTCTTCAAGTTTACAAAAAATCATAACTAAAATAGTACACATACAAATCATAAAACATACCATAAACAAAACTATTACACATAGACGTAGATATCATTCCTCAACATAGATAAGCTTGGACTCCATTTGACATCATTCAATAGTACCACTTTGGGCAGAAGACTTTAGAAGACTTCCCGAATACTTCAGAAAACTTCCAGAAGACTTCGTGGGAAGTCTTCTAGCATAAAAAATACTAGATCCCAAGAAGTCTTCCAAGAGTCTTCCGAGAATCTTTCAAGAGTTTTCTGAGAAGTCTTCCAAAGTCTGACTCAGATCTAAAAAAATCTGCATATTCAAAAACATTCAAATGGCTTCAAAATAGAGAAAACTTCAAAAATAAATTCTTTATGCTTAAATAGTAAACAAAACAATCAAATTAGGTTGAATATTTCAATCTACATTCACTTATCTATGTTAAAAAATAATTCAATTTTTGTAAAACTAAATTTTCATCATTTAGAAATATTTATTAATAAATGATTTTGATTTTTTCTCTTTCAAAATATTTTTTATAAAATTTATTAATTACTTTTAGGATCTAATACATGAGAAGACTTCCCCTAGAAGACTTATGGAAGACTTGATTTAGGCGGTAAACCTAAATTCTTCTAAAATTTATGCGGAAACCATAAATTCTACTAAAATTTAGGCGGGATATGTCAAAAGACTTCTTAGGAAGTCTTCTGTGAGCAGAGATGTCAAACAGGTTTACCCATCTTGTTCCGTCTCGTACCGTGGCGGGTTAGTCGTCGAGCGGGTCACAGCGGGCCTGTCCCGCACGGGCTGTGGTCTTCAAAATGTCGGCCCAAACCCGTACTGCAGAATATATAGGCCTTTGCGGGCCGTCCTGCGGGACGCCCCCTTATCAACCCGCCTGCTACAGCTTCTTTCATGAATATTCAAGTAGAAGAGTTGTGTAAGTGAGTTGAAAAGAGCTCATTAAGCTTCACTAAAGCCTTATCAAAATCAATGCCACAAAGCTCCGTTTGTGCTTGCGTTCTTGAGTTAAAAGCCTTCTTTTGTTATCAGCATAAGATTTTGTTAAGTTTGAATCTGATTGAGTTGTTGTCTTTGTAATAATTTGGCTCAATGTTGTATGTATTCATCAAACCATCTATCTTTTTAATTATTTGGACTGCAAAAAATTCGTGAATCACGTTGCCAAATTATACAAGTGACGTGATATACAACTAACTTTTCTCCTAAACAACACCATTGTAATCAAATTTAATTTAGGAAAAAAACACTTCACAGTACTGAAAAAAAAATAGTCAACTTAAACAAGAAATATCACATTGTAATAAAGCAATTATAGTTGTGTGTAATAAAAAAGATAAAACCAAATCAAATTACCACCAAAGCTCGAATCGTCATCGCTGGAGCTGGAGTCTTCATCGCTGGAGCTTGAATCATCATCACCGGAGCTCGAATCATCATCACCGGAACTCCTTATGTTTTATGGGGGAAAAGTCACAAGATTCGCTTTCTTCTCACTCTCTTTGTCATTTTTTTCCAGGTAAAATAAGAAATGATGAAAAAAATGCGGGTCCATGTAATCCCGCATGACCCGTTTCGGCCCATTCCTCAAAAGGCCAAGTCCCGAAAAGACCCATCCCGCGAGGCCCGTAAATTTACGGGCTTAGAAAACCTTGTCCCAATACCGTCCCGCGACAATCCTTTACGGGTCAGACCCGCGGTCCAGATCCATGATTGCTATCTTTGTCTGTGAGTTTTCCAGACCCTATAATCAAATAACGAAACAAAAAAACAATTCCTTATACTTTTAAGATACTTAGAAAGTATTTAAATCAAGTTATTCGATAGTCACTAAACATATATAGGTCAAAAAAAAAATTTAGAAAGATAAGATTTCAAAATCTAACCATAAATATACCAATAATATTATAACATATGTTACCAAACTCTATACCAAGAACTATCATGAGTTAATTGACTTTCACTCATCTATGTTGAAAATAATTTAATTTTAGTAAAACAAAATTTACATCATTTATAAATGTTTATTATTAAATGATTTCAACTTTTTCCCATCAAAATATTTTTTTTATAAGAAAATTAAATTATTTTAAAGATCTATTGAACGAGAAAACTTACAAAGAAGTATTTTCTACGAAGACTTCAAAAGAAGTCTTCTCATGCGAAGGGTTATAATGGTAAAACTTAATACATATTTTTTGTTTGGTTATAAGGAGATTGTTGTAATTCCACTAGTCTTTTGGGTTACTTTTGCATTTGATTGAATTTGGGGTATACTTTTGTATTTAAAATCAAGTTTTGAGTCATTTTTGACAATTTCCCCTAATTATGATGTAATCATAGCATTAAGTATTAATCTATCAGTGACGGAGCCAAAACTTTCTTTTACCAAAAAAAAAAAGAAAATATAAAAATGTATAAAGTACCAAAAAAACTTACAAATGTATTTTGCATACTAAAACTTAGTATTCTCTATAAGTTCACATTCAAAATTACAAAGGTAAAAAAATTTAATAAGAAATTCAGTTTTATCTCATCTTTAATATTATAATTATATTATAATATTTATTTATAGATAAGAAATTTCGAAAATGAATCTATTATTTATTTGATAAATTAAAATGATTCATTTTAGGAAATTTTAAAAATTGTAGTTAAAAATATTCAACTTTTATAATTAAAACAAATCATAAAATTTAGGAATTTAATTATAATTTTCAATTTCATCAAATATAAGTATAAAATATATAAGATTTAAAAGAATAAAAAAAACTAACTCAAAATATAAGAGACAAAGACAGATTTTTAAAGTCGTATTCTGAACTTTATGTTTTCTAAAATAAAAATAAACTAATTAATTTTTAATTAACCAACAATTGTTAGTGATTATTATTATATTTAAATTGGTCTTAAACTTATTATGAACTCAAATTTAGTTAGTTGGAATTTGTTTTCGTGATCCCATTGATCATTTAGTTATGTAATTAAGTTTTTATCATTTTGTTTTAAGTGTGTTTGAATTTTTGTGGGGTCAGAGATGATATTTTCATGGGGTCAGAAATAAAGTTTTGTATACAGGATGCAATTTCTCTATATTTTTCAAAATGAGGTGGGGTCAGTTGACCTCCCTAATCCCTTCTTACATTCCCTCCTGTAATCTATCATATGCTATATATATTCTTGCATTAAAAATTAGTAATGTGATTTATATATATAAAGATTGTATTGTTCTGAGGTGAAATTTATAAAAATATAATGGTAATCTGTATAAAGGATACCAAGCAAAATCATTTCAGAACAGAGCTTAATCTTATCAAAAACATGTAAGTTTATTTGTAGTAATTATTAAATGTTGAGATCTTAGGAATGGAACTGAGGTTTGATTGTTAACTAAAGATACCTCCTGTTTTTAGTGCTACTTATTATATTGTTGCGTAAAACATGAACAATAGGATGATATATCATTAGTTGTTATAAAAGGGTGTGGACTTTAGAAAAGTATAACTTATATGAATACTATTGATATTGTTTTTTTTTTTTGTAAATAATAATATTGATATTGTTGTCGTTGTTATTTTATTGATTAGGGACCTCATCGACTGAAATGCCGAACTGACTGAAGAGTTTATTTAACAACCCATTCAACAATTTATAATTTCCTTTCAAGGTTATTCACTTTTTATTCCAAACCCATTGGTTTTACAGCAACTGACAGAACGAAACAAGAAAACTTCGATTTTTTTATTCATAAATATTATATTGTCGTTGATCTCCCTCCCTGCTTCTCCTGTTACCAGAAAAATACAATTGAGAGCTTAGTACAAGGTGGTTAGATACATTACTACTCATGTATTAAGCAATTAACGTTATTTTATGCTCTTACATATATATAACAACGCCATATCATCAGTTGCATGAAAGTGTAGGGATGTTGCAGCGAGTGGGAAGCCTAGAGGCAATGCGAAATGTGTTGCAAATGCAGTCGCTCGGCACTGCTTCAAGAGCATTGCAACACTCGGCACTCGGGTTCGTCGTGTCTGCTCCTGGAACTACAAACTCACCACACACGTTCAGTCCACTCAAGTGCGTATTGCAGCTCTGTCCATCCACCTCCGTCGCCACCAAGACCACAGCCACCATCACAACCACCTTCATGATTATAGAAGATTTGGAAGAGCTGGAAATTGATACCATCTTCTTCTTCTTTATCTTTTATGTATTCTAAAAATATATGATTTTGGAAGTGAGACTTTTGTTTGTTGGATATAGTTAGGATTCTAGGGGTTTACATATGTTTATATAGAGTCGAGGACGGTTCGAACGGTATATGGCGAAGAGGTTTAGGATCATTATTCGTGAGTTACCAAACTAGAGGGATTACGTTAAGCTGAACTTTTTGCGTGAGCGTGTGTGCGCGCGCGCGGGGGAGTCTAGAAAATATGCATGCTTGTGATTCCTCAATGTATGATATATAAAATGATGCACGTACATAGAATAAATATATAGAGAAATTCCATAACCACAAATTTTGTTTTAATTACGAATGACTAAAATGTTTTGTTAAGGAAGTAAATAAACAATTATATCCATAGGACTAACTAATCTAAACTTATGGTTTAGATTGAAGGGGTGAGGTTTTGGGGAAGGGTGAGATTTAACATTATTAATAAATAAATAAATAAATACTAAAAAATTTTAAAAATAGTTTTACCAAAAAAAAATTGGATTTTAAAATAAAAAATTTGAAAAACCTATTTGAATGTTTTTAAAAAAAGTTCAAATTCAAAAACATAGTATTCAAAAATAATTTTTTAATTTTTATTATTATTTAAATATCTATAAAATAAGGTTAGAAAAATCTTTTCTCTTTAATGGAACTTCATTTGGTCTCTTTTCTCATTGTGGGCTCTTTTAGTGATCAAACCTATGTTATTGTCATTTGACAGAATTACCCAAATATATATATATGCTAATATGGTGACATATGTTCTCCCGGTCTAGGTTTTCCAAAGGTGTAACACCACATCAGTAATTATACTTCTACAACTTCTCGAACAAACCTGCAAAAAAGAGAAGGGAGTAACTATATTACTCAGAGAGGACGGATTTAAAAACTTACAAACTCATCTCAAACCAAGAAACATAGTAAGAACAAGTCATAGTCTAATATCACCCAGCATGCATCAGTCAGCCTAGACCTTTAGGACCTAATCACATGTGGCTCATTTGGCTAATTCCCCACTTTTTACCGCACGATTCCCTATGTGATTATCTGCTCCTGGTCCTTTGGCTCATCCGACATTCTCCCTGGTGCAGCCTGGGTATGGCTTCTGCTCCTGGATCACTTGAAGGGGAACGGATAGGGGTGTTCTAAGAGGCTACTAGCTCTCCTTTGAACTGTGGTCGTCTCCCTGAGCCTGTGGATTGGCGACAGAGATGGTTTGCTACTCAAAGACACAAGATCACCTTGTATTGTCTAAGATGGGATTCACAGGAATTCCTTCCTTTAAGTGAGATCAATGTTCTTGAGCTGAACAGAGAAAGCTAGAGACAAGACAACGAAGTTGACTGAATAATTCTTAGATTCAAAAGTTGAGAAAGCAAAGCTGCCTCCCTCATGTCTTAAAGAAATCGACAGAAAACCCTAGAAGTAAACCAAGATGGTTTAATTCTAATTCTAATTCTAATTCTAATCCTAAACCCACGAAATTGGTTTATTTAAAATCCTAATTGTCTTTGGTTTAAATTAAATGAAAGCCCAATAACCAAAGCCCTTACAAAGTAATTAAATTAAACCAACAGGCTGGTTTATCTTGATCTCCTTGTCTTGATCCAAGACCCACGATTTTGGCTATCTCCTGGAGCCTCTCCTCTTGTTCTCTCAGCCTTGATCTAGTAGTTGGTCCACTCCACACACTGGTTGGCTCACATGATGTCTCACTCTGGTTCTGGTTCTCTTCAGTATCCTCAGCTTCACATCTCTCTCTTACGGCAGTCTCATCACTTGGCTCATCCTCATCAGTCTCACTCAGCTCCTCTTCTATGTCTCTGGTCATGGCTACACCATCCCCTCCTCCTTTAAAAGGATTTGACCTCAAATCCGAATCATCTGCAATAAAAGGATCCAAGTCAGAAACATTGAAAGTAGAACTGACTGTGTATTTCCCTTCAAGATCGATCTGGTAGGCATTGTTGTTGATTCTCTTTAGCACTTTGAAGGGTCCATCTTTCCTTGGTAGCAACTTTGATTTCCTCTCCACCGGAAACCTCTCTTTTCTCATGTGAATCCACACAAGATCACCCGGTTCAAGTACTAGCTCCTTGCGCCCCTTGTTCTTCTGTCTCTCATACATCTTGGTCCTCTCCTCAATGTTATTCCTGACCTGTTCATGCAAAGACAAAACAAACTCGGCCTTTTGCTTGCCATCAAGGTTAGTTTGTTCTTTTAAAGGTAGAGCAAATAAATCAAGAGGAGACAATGGGTTAAAACTGTAAACAACTTGAAAAGGTGAGAGTTTAGTAGCTGAATGCACTGCTCTGTTATATGCAAACTCTACATGTGGTAAACAATCCTCCCATGTCCTAATGTTACTCTTAATGATGGCACGCAAAAGAGTAGACAATGTCCTATTGACTGATTTAGTTTGACCATCAGTTTGGGGATGACAAGTAGTTGAAAACAATAGCTTAGTTCCCAACTTTCCCCACAGAGTTTTCCAGAAGTAGCTAAGGAACTTAGTATCTCTATCAGAAACTATAGTCCTAGGCATACCATGCAATCTAACAACTTCTCTAAAGAATAGATCAGCTACCAAAGATGCATCATCAGTTTTATGACAAGGTATGAAGTGAGCCATCTTAGAAAATCTATCAACAACCACAAAGATACTATCTCTTCCTTTCCTAGTTCTAGGCAATCCTAAGACAAAGTCCATAGAGATATCAATCCATGGTGCAATAGGAATAGGGAGAGGTGTATACAAACCTGTTGGTTGGACCTTAGACTTGGCTTGTTTGCACACGACACACCTTGAGCACACACGCTCCACTTCTTTCTTCATACTCGGCCAGTAGAAGTGCTCTTGCAAGGTGGAGAGTGTTTTGGCGACTCCAAAGTGTCCCATCAGCCCTCCTGCGTGAGCTTCCCTAACATACAATTCTCTCAAAGAACCACTAGGAACACACAGGCGGTTATCATAGAAAAGAAATCCCTTTACTTGGTAGAATTTTCCACTAGCATGTTTCTCAGATTCTCTAAACACATCTTTAAACTCAGGATCATTAGCATAGCAAGATTTGATATGTTCAAATCCTAAGAGTTTAGTTTCCATTGAAGATAAAAGAGTATACCTTCTGGAGAGTGCATCAGCCACTACATTCTCCTTACCTTTCTTGTAGTGGATGACATAAGGAAAGGTCTCAATGAACTCCACCCACCTGGCATGTCTCTTGTTCAGCTTCTGTTGCCCTTTGAGATGTTTAAGGGATTCATGATCTGTATGGATCACAAACTCCTTAGGCCACAAGTAATGTTGCCACACTTGTAAAGCTCTCACCAAGGCATACAGCTCCTTGTCATAGGTAGGATAGTTCAAGGTGGCGCCTCCTAGTTTCTCACTGAAGTAAGCTATGGGTTTCTTATCCTGCATCAACACAGCTCCAATCCCAATACCAGATGCATCACATTCAATTTCAAAAGTTTTAGAAAAGTCAGGAAGTGCAAGTAAAGGAGCACTTGTTAACTTCTCTTTTAGCATTTGAAAGGCCTCTTCTTGGGTTGGTCCCCAAGTGAAACCTACACTCTTTTTGATCACTTCAGTCAGTGGTGCTGCAACCGTACTGAAATCTCTCACAAACCTCCTGTAGAAGCCAGCAAGTCCATGAAAACTGACCTCTCCAATAGATTTAGGAGTCGGCCACTCCCTGATAGCTTTCACTTTTTCCTCATCAACCTGTATGCCCTGTGAGGTCACAACAAAACCTAAAAAGACAAGGTTATCTGTGCCAAAAGAACACTTCTTATAGTTAGCATACAGATTTTATTTTCTAAGCACATCTAGAACTTGTTTCAAGTGGTTAACATGTTCTTTCATAGTCTTGCTGTAAATCAGGATATCATCAAAGTAAACAACTAAAAATCGTCCTATCAAAGCTCTCAAGACATGATTCATTAATCTCATGAAAGTACTAGGTGCATTAGTAAGCCCAAAAGGCATCACAAGCCATTCATACAATCCTAGCTTAGTTTTAAAAGCAGTTTTCCACTCATCTCCTTCTTTCATTCTAATCTGGTGGTAACCACTCTTTAAATCAATTTTAGAAAAGACACATGAACCATGTAACTCATCTAACATATCATCTAAGCGAGGAATAGGATGCCTGTACTTAACTGTTATGTTGTTGATGGCTCTGCAGTCCACACACATCCTCCAGCTCCCATCTTTTTTTGGTACCAAGAGGACAGGTACAGCACAAGGACTCATACCCTCCCTGATATGTCCCTTCTCCATTAGCTCATTGACTTGTTTCTGAAGCTCCTTGGTCTCCATAGGGTTGGTCCTGTATGCTGGACGGTTTGGCAAAGTAGCTCTTGGTACAAAATCAATCTGGTGCTCTATTCCCCTAATAGGCGGCAGACCTATTGGATTGTCCTCTGGGAACACATCTCTATACTCCTGCAAAAGGCACTCAATCTCCTCTAGAATCTCAGGAGCAGGGTTAGTAGTAGAGCTCAACAATTCTTTATAAACCACTAGTATCAAATTTGATTGTTCAATCATAACAGTTTTGACATCTTTAGCAGTAGCAAAGAGGTTGAGTTTACTTACCTGGCTGGTCTCTTCAAGAAGCAAGGACTTGCTGGCGGCCTTGGACTCTCCTCTCTTCTTTTTGAGATGCATCTGATCCTGGTGTACCTCCTGAGGGGTCATTGGCGCCAGGGTAACTTGTTTCTCCTTATGAATAAAAGTGTATCTGTTGGTAAAGCCATCATGTACTGATCTCTTATCATACTGCCATGGACGTCCCAGAAGGATGTGGCTAGCTTCAAGGGGTGCTACATCACAAGTGATCTCATCCTGGTACTTTCCCACTGATAGCAAGACCTTCACTTGCTTGGTGATCTGTAATCCACCCTCGTCATTGATCCATTGCAAGAGATATGGTTTAGGATGCTTGAACACTTGAAGACCCAACTTCTCCACCAACTCAGCACTTGCTACATTAGTACAGCTTCCTCCATCAATGATCAAGCTGCAAACCTTTTCTTGAACCAAGCATCTGGTGTGGAACAAGTTTTCCCTTTCCTCATCTTCTTTGGCTTTAGGTTGAGCATTGAGAAGTCTCCTGGTGACTAGTAGCTCTCCACGGACATGGTACTCCACGCCTTCCTCATCTGACTCTTGGCCGGCGTCCTCCTCTTCAGATATCACCTCCCGTTGGCTAAGATAGTCATCACCTTCTTGTTGGTGCACTCATTAGCATAGTGGCCAAAGCCATGACACTTGTAACACTTAATGTTCCTGGTCTTAGTAGATGTCTCCTTTACCCTTGTCATCTCTCTTGGTCTCTACTGAAGAAGAACCGTCCTTGGACTTATCCCCTGGCTTATCTTCCCTGGAGTAGGCCGGTTTTGAAGTAGGAGTGTATGAAGACCGGGTAGAGCTCTTCCTCTTGTTCTGCTGCTCAATCAAGATAGCTTTATGTAGCAGTTCATCCATGTCCTCATATTCTTGTAGCTCCAACCTATCTTATATATCTCTGCTAAGACCTCCTTTGAATCTTGCCATAGTAGCTTCTACACCTTCTTCTAAATCAGCTTTTAACATGAGTGTTTCCATCTCCTGGTGATAGTCCTCTACACTCTTAGACCCTTGAGAAAGCCTTCTCAACTTCTGGTGTAGATCTCTTCCATAGTGATTAGGAACAAATCTCTTCTTCATCACAGTTTTCATCTCAAACCAGGAAGCTACTTGAGGCTCTCCATTGCGTCTCCTGGTAGTAGCAATCTGATCCCACCAGCTAATAGCATATCCACAGAATTCAGTAGCTGCTAGTCTCACTTTTCTCTCCTCAGTGAGCTGCTGGCAATTGAAAACCAGTTCAATCTTCTTCTCCCACTCTAAGTAAGCATCAGGATCATTCTTCCCATGGAATGGAGGGATTCTAAGCTTGAGATTGCCTAGGTTATCAGTAGCTGGTCGCCTGCGGTTGTAGTTTCTACCACGCTGACTAGCCTGAGATCCATCATCACTGTCATCAGTTGAATCTTCTTGATAATGTTCTCCATAAACCCCACGACCCCCAATCTCCACTCGTGGCCCTCTTATAGGTCCAACGCGTGCTCTCTGAGCTCCAGCAGCAACCGCGTCCCTCTCTTGCCCTGCATTAACACCAGGTAAGTTTTCATTAGCTTGTTGAGCAAGGTTGTAAGTATTTTGCATTCTTCTGGTTATCTCAGCCATCATAGCCTCAAATTGAACTTGGTTGAGGTTGATTTGCTGGACAGCCGGTTCTCCTGAACCCTCTGGTTGCTTTCCATCTCGTCTCTCTTCACTCATTGTTCCTGAAATAGTTAGAGAAAACACAAAGCCAAGAACAAAAGTATCTCTCTCTCACTTAAGTTTTCAAGTCCCCAAGTCTCAGCTCTTCCCACAAGTTCAGTTGAAAAACAAGGTTCTACACTTAAGATCTAGAACTAAACCCCAATGAATCAGAAAGAAAGTATTAAGAGATTTAGGCACCAGCTGACTTTACCACCCTGAGCTGGATTTCTCTTCAGCTAGCTGGATTACTCCTCAGCTTTCTAATTTTTTTTTTTTTGATTTTTTGATTTGGATCAGAGATCTCTTTTTTTTTTTTTTTTTTTGATTTGCAGGGTTGGCTCAGCTGGCTTACAACAGATAGAAAGATAAGAGAAGTGTTTGATGGAATGAATGATCTGAGTAGTCAAAAATCGCAAACCCTAACCTTCAAGTGGCTCTGATACCACTTGGTGCAGCCTGGGTATGGCTTCTACTCCTGGATCACTTGAAGGGGAACGGATAGGGGTGTTCTAAGAGGCTACTAGCTCTCCTTTGAACTGTGGTCGTCTCCCTGAGCCTGTGGATTGGCGACAGAGATGGTTTGCTATTCAAAGACACAAGATCACCTTGTATTGTCTAAGATGGGATTCACAAGAATTCCTTCCTTTAAGTGAGATCAATGTTCTTGAGCTGAACAGAGAAAGCTAGAGACAAGACAACGAAGTTGACTGAATAATTCTTAGATTCAAAAGTTGAGAAAGCAAAGCTGCCTCCCTCATGTCTTAAAGAAATCGACAGAAAACCCTAGAAGTAAACCAAGATGGTTTAATTCTAATTCTAATTCTAATTCTAATCCTAAACCCACGAAATTGGTTTATTTAAAATCCTAATTGTCTTTGGTTTAAATTAAATGAAAGCCCAATAACCAAAGCCCTTACAAAGTAATTAAATTAAACCAACAGGCTGGTTTATCTTGATCTCCTTGTCTTGATCCAAGACCCACGATTTTGGCTATCTCCTGGAGCCTCTCCTCTTGTTCTCTCAGCCTTGATCTAGTAGTTGGTCCACTCCACACACTGGTTGGCTCACATGATGTCTCACTCTGGTTCTGGTTCTCTTCAGTATCCTCAGCTTCACATCTCTCTCTTACGGCAGTTTCATCACTTGGCTCATCCTCATCAGTCTCACTCAGCTCCTCTTCTATGTCTCTGGTCATGGCTACACCACTCCCCTTGCGGTCATCATAGTTTTGTGGTCCTCAAATTTGTGGCTCGGCCAGAGTCTTAAAAAACTGACAACCCCAACCATTTAGGTGATACCAGTGAGAGAGGTTCAGTCCAAGGAGAATATCTGGACAACCAGAAAGATTTTGCCAAGAAACCAATTTTCAGAGCAAGCAACTCATCAATGCATCACCGCAACTTGAAATTACCAAAAAAGATTCACGGACAGGAAGTTATGGAATTTACAAAATGGAATGCTTCTAGCATGTCCATCTACGAGTATCGGTCCTTAGAAGTGGATTTCAGCCCAACAAAAAGTGGCATGCACCAAAATAAATTATGGACTTCAAGAGCGATTTTTTACGGATCCATGAAGCCCCAAATAAGGATAAACACAGAGCGAAACTGAAGATGCAACCAATTTCCCAAAACTTTCAAGTTGATATCTTTTATGGAAAGTTTTTTTTTACGGATTTGGCAGAAAAGGGTATTTTTTACGGGTTTTAGCCGAAAAGTGTGTTTTACGATTTTAGTAGAAAAATGTGTTTTGTTGCAGTTTTAGCGGGAAAGTGTCTTTTACTGTTTTGGCGGAAAAGTTCGTTTTATGGTTTTGATGGGAAAGTACATTTTTTCAGTTTTGGCGGGAAAGTGCATTATTTTTGTTTTGATGGGAAAGTGCGTTTTCAGCTTTGATGGAAAGTGTGTTTTAAAAGTTTTGGCTAAAAAGTGCATTTTACGGTTTTGGGAAAATGCATTTTTACGCTTTTGGCTCTAAAAGTGCATTTTACAGTTTTAGTGGAAAAATATGTTTTACGGTTTTGACAGAAAGTGTGTTTTTTTTCTGTTTTGATAGCAAAGAGTATTTTTACGGTTTTGGCCGAAAAGTGTGTTTTTACAGTTTTGGCCAAAGATGTGTTTTACGGTTTTGGCGAAAATGTGTGTGTTTTACGGTTTTGACGGAAAGTATATTTTTGCATAAAATAGGATTTTTGGTGATGAAGTACATGAAAATTTTGTTCTCACATCTTTTTTAAATAGGCCCAGCTTATGTGGTGTAGTTTCCTCGACATTTGCGGCTCATATTTATTAGAGGTATTTTTGCCATTGATTTCGTGGTGGCCAATGTTGACCCCAATCATAATTTTTATTAGTTATGATTTTTATGATTTATATTATTAGATTTAGAATATTAACTTCTCTAACAAGTTAATATTGTATTTTAGGTTTGGACTTAACGGTCGTGTGTCACAAAGTATTTCCGACATGATCAAAGACAACTTCGTCTTACCATAAATATGAAAGTGATTGATGATAGAAAGGATTTCTCAGACCAAATCCCTAGGTTCCAGACATCCGAGTTGGACCCTGATACCAGAGCAAATTAGGACCATGCGGCTCAAATGTTTTGCGGTAACCTTCTATATATATTTAAAATTATTCTAATATTATTTTTTATTTTCTTTGTTTCAGAAAAATTGGAATTGGTCCATAGCGATCAACGAGAAGGTGAAGGCGTCTTTTGCTGCTGAGGCGAAGGTATGCTTAGCAAACACTGTCTCAAACTGGAAAGACCAGCCTCACAAAGGAAGTATGGTATTGGCTCATCTGGTATTGGACCAAACCCCACTCTGTCTGAGACGCAGAAAAGTGCTCCGCTTCCCGTATGATGAGAGATGAGCACAGTAATTTACCGATGCTTCACACTACCGAGAAAAAAATACCATGCTGGTATCCGTCTAGAGATAGTAAGTAATTTTGATTTAATTTTTTCGCTTTATTCTTTAGTTTTTCTGATTTTCATTCTATTTGTATTATTTGTAGGGCGAAAAGACATGAATAATACCATCTCTTTTGGAGATTTTCGAGAAGACACATAGAACACAGTGTGGGAGTTTTCTGGATCCTAGGTCAGAAAAGATCTACAATGACGTCACTGCTCGGATTGAGGAGCTCTAGACGCAGCTGATCTAGCAGTCTCCGGATGGGTTGCCCATCACACAGATGCAGAGGGTTTGTATCTTAAATGGTAGGAACTCTGGATTTTAGATCCACCAGCCCATTCCGCGGATGAAGAGGCGGAGGTAGGGAGAAGGAGCAGCCGGAGGTAGGGAGAAGGAGCAGCTCGGACTACTTCGGCGACGACCTCAACCACTAGCTTTATTTTTTATTTTTTATTTTTGTATTATAAACTTAAATATAATTTTAAATTATATTTCATAAAATTTTAATTATTTTTATTTTTTTGGTTCTTTTATCATTTTAGTTGTTTTATATTTTTAATTATTTTTCAAATTATTATTTTTAAAAACAAAAAATTAGAACAATGGAAGTAAATTTGTAGTTACATTTTCGATCACTTTACAAGTTACTACTTGTTAAATCCTAGTAAAATTTTTGACAAGTTTACATGAACGTTCACGTAAACTCATTATAAATTGTTACTAGAAGTTAACATCGACAACGATGTAAATTTTTCGTAATAGTTACATGTTTTGAGCGACGATTTAACTTTGATAATTCACGAGTAAGTCACAACAATTCTTACGAGTACTTTACAAAGAAGTATAACCTCATAACTTTATTAAGAATCTGCGACGAAATTGGTTTTTGTTTACAATGAACAATTTTTCTTGTAACGCTAACTAGTAGTTTACAATGAATTTTCTGTTAAGGCGGTCAATTTACGATGAATCATTCAACTTGGTTAATTCATCCTAAATCACCATTTACGATGAATTAACCACGATAACTGACCTCGTAAAGCTTATGCTCTATTGTAGTGTAAAGATTATTACACACTACTAAACATTAGTACTTATAAGAAATAGACCAGTAAATAAATTTGGAATTCCTGATCACATTTTTGAATACGAACTCTAGAGTAGTGATATCATGATAAGATACTTTTGTAGCTTCATACCATTTTTGACATCTCACTTGTAAGACCCGACCCTGATGCTTGTGTGGACCAATCTCACACAACACGAGCCGACAGGAGACCCGAGTCTGGTCAGTTCATGTCCCGTTAAAGTATATTATTCAAGTGAGATTCTAACCAATTTTCTAAATTAATTAAGCAACACATAACCAAATAAAACCATATGGCCGTTTTGTATAAATCAAAAAGGATTTGATATATTTTTGTTTAAATGTAGTTCTATCAATCCTAAATAATACTAAATCCAAATGAATCTAACACAACTCATTCCTATCGGCCGCCTGTCTTGCGTCAACCCATATCATCCTTAGAACATGCCACATTAAATGAGGCATAAGCAATTCTACAATTGCTTAGTGAGGAAAATCATTCCGCCTACATGGTTAGACCCGAAAACCTAATCTTAACATGTTATGATCCTAAGTCTTTTAAGTGACGATAGCCTCATAGTGCAACCGATTCATTCGACACTCGGCATCATGGTTTAGGTCCACTAAGTGGGATTCATTACGAAGGGAAAGCCTTGGCGAATTCCTCCCATCTGCCGGCTGCCTAGGCCAATCACCTTGAACCTTGTAAAACCGATCGGCCCATTGGCTTCACCAAAGCATACGACCATACTTAGTCTATAGGAATTATAGCAGGTTTGAATTATCTACATGAATGCACCAAACACAGGTAATACACTCTTCCTCAATTCCTTATGTATCAATCATGCAACACTCAATCAATCCAACCAAACAATCCTAGATCGACCTTAAGACCATAAACATGAACATGCCAGT
This sequence comes from Brassica napus, assembly GCF_020379485.1. Taxonomy (NCBI): domain Eukaryota; kingdom Viridiplantae; phylum Streptophyta; class Magnoliopsida; order Brassicales; family Brassicaceae; genus Brassica; species Brassica napus. Next base: position 40,047,398 of record NC_063452.1, on the reverse strand, counting down.
CATAAACATTTGGTTCTAACTCTAATCACCTTAGTCAATTAGAGAGAATTAGAGAGAATAGAATCGCAAACAACAAAAGGCAACCTTTTGGTCTTTTTCTGAAAGCTGCCCAATCGCCTTGCCAGACTGTCTCACCAGACGGGTGGTCGACAAGACCGTCCGACCACCCGCCTGGTTGGGTCAACCACTCGGCCTTAACCCTTCCCCGGTTAAACATCTCTTTATCTCACGCCGCAATCTCTCTCTCTCTCTCTCCCTCTCTCTCTCTCTCTCTCTCTCTCTCTCTCTCTCTCTCTCTCTCTCTCTCTCTCTCTCTCTCTCTCTCTCTCTCTCTCTCTCTCTCTCTCTCTCTCTCTCTCTCTCTCTCTCTCTCTCTCTCTCTCTCTCTCTCTCTCTCTCTCTCTCTCTCTCTCTCTCTCACACGATTTTCTTTTATTTCTTTCTTAAGTGACTTATGCCAAATGTGGAAAATAAATGGGCTAATATAGAGAACGAGAAGTGTTTGATGGGGCACCAATGGCCAAGGGCTGAATTGGTGCGAGTTACACTCGTGACATTCACCATTTGCCTCATGTCCCTTCGCCCATCCACTCGCATCCTCTCGTCCATAACCACCCAAGCTTAACCTCAACCTCCCTAGGCTAAGACCACACTTAACCTAACATATTCTAACCTTAACACATAACCGCCTAATCACTCGACCCCACCGACTAGACCCACCGTTCATGGTCGAACCGACCCCAACTACCTCAGTACCAAACCTTACAGCCTCAGCTAGTTAAACTGGCCGAGCTGGTCGTCGATCTGGTCAAGCTAGCTACAAAATTGGTCGGACCTGACCAACTCTACACTGAGATAACCTCAGCTGTCTACACTAATCCCAAGATGACTACACTATAATGAACTAATACGAGACCTTCGTTTTGGTCGAGGAAACTATTCAAGCTTCTGATCCGACCTCTCAACTCTGCCTATAGAGTATTCAGGTTAATGGTTTATCTGAAACTCGACTACACTTGCCCTTACGACGTCTGTCTGGTCATATGCATAACCGAGGGAGTTTCGTCACACGTGTTATTGCTTCTTGTTGTGACTTCTTTGTAATGTCAACCCAACACAGTTCCTGATAGGCCATGGATTTTACCCACTTTTAGCAATGGTTTATAAGTGTTTTAATATATATTTACTACTATATAGAGTCTATTTAGAGTATTTACAGGTTCAGAGACGTTTAGGAGGAATGTGGTGATTTTGGTGTCTTTTGGAGGCTTTTGAGTGCAGAGCTGCACAGACGCGTCAGATGTTTAGCTATGTTTGGATACCTTCCCACCGTTAGATTGAGCCCATAGTTTGACACAAGATAGATATTTGAGTTAGGTTTCTAATTCTGCCGGTTTGAGGTCAATCAACATCATGTAGCATAAGTTATTCCCGTTTTACTGAAGAGTGGTCAGTCTGCCTCGCGAGAAGAAGCTGTCGAGGAGATGAAAGACTGTCGATCGTCTCCTCGACGGTGCACCCTTTCCATCGATCGATGGTGATGCCAGAACGTGGGCCAAGCATATTTCAAGACCGACTGAAGCCCAGAAGCCACACGAAGTTACCAAAATACCCATGGACGACCATAAACCCTATTTATGTATTTCTAAGCCATTGTTGATGGCTACACGCATTCTAAAAGATTTATTCATTTTTTCTCTTAGCTAGGAACTCCTTTGGTTTCTTAATTGCTTTTATATATTATATTCATCTATTCTTTCTATGAATTTATGTGACAAACTTCATGCTTGAATAGATCCACCTGTTAGATTTAGGGTTTAAATAGGTTATGAGGGAGTAGCCCCAACTATAAATTACTAAGTTTTGATATTCATCTTTAGGATTGTCATTAATGTCTACTTCTTGATTAGCTACATAGAACTTGCCCTAGGAGTTGTAGACATAAGCGATAGCTTGCATCTCACCTTGAATCCATCCTAACTGAGCTAAGATTGCTAGAGTAAGGCGAGAGCTGATCTAGGAAGCTTAGTGAGCACATTCAACCCGCGCATTAAAGCTTGACCAAACGCGTCGATCGATAATCCAATAGAATAATCGGGCGACGGTTCAACAAATGTATCGATCGATATTCCTATAGAATCATCGATCGACATTGGTCAATAGACAAACCTAGAAAGCGAGAGCCTAATGGTTTGTTTATAAGTTTTGAGCTCTATAATATCAAGCATACAACTTGTTAGACATCTGTAGGATTATAATCTTGATTACCTGAATAGAGACCCTAGATCTAGCAATCATCCTTCCATCAAACCTCAATCAATCAGTCGAGCAACTGCCTTGCTCACCATTGCAATTTACATTAAAACTATTAGCCTAGATTAATCATATAACTATTAGATATATTGTGTGCCCTAGCTCCCTGTGAATTCGATCCCTAAGTACTACAACTCGACCTCTTATTGGAGAGAATATAAATCACTCCTTAGGGTAATTTGAGTGATATCACATTTGGCGCCGTTGTCGGAGAGATTTGTTCGCCATTAGATCTTGTTTAGTTAGATTTAGTCTAGGTTTTACTATTGTTCGAAAAAAATGATATTTTTTTTTTCTGTTTTAGGGTACACATCCATCTCAATTCCAGAAAACAATGAAGATAAGATTTATGGGTTCTTCAAAGAAGGAACCTGTTGATTCACGCACGATCCGCATGTCTACGAGGGAAGAATCGATCGACACCCTCCAAGAAGCATCGATCGGCAACGTGAACCAAGCATCAAACGACACTATTCAACTTATGTCGGACAACACTGTTCACCACGGTACCGTTCACTCCAATACTGTTCATCACGGTACAGTTCATCCCGGTATTGTTCATTGAGGTACTATTCATCTCAACACTATTCATCCCGCGTCGATCGACACTGTTCATCCGCCGTCGATCGACACTGTTCATCCCCCGTCGATCGACACTGTTCATCATGCGTCGATCGACACTGTTCATCCTGCGTCGATCGACACTGTTCATCCAGGCACTGTTCATTCAGGCACTGTTCATCCAGGAACTGTTCATCCGAACACTGTTCATCCTGACATTGTCATTCAGTGAAAAACGACACCACTTGCGGGCAGATAGAGAAGATCGAAGTGCTAATACTTAAAGTTGGAAATAATGGGATGTTAACAGACGAATAAAGTCACACTCGCAACATCGCAGAACAATTGATTAATGCTCAGGGTGATGTGATCCCTGCTGTGATTGTTGTTGTTAGGTAGGTCAAGACCCCTTCCAAGGTCTTCGCCACCAAGATCCTAGAAACCACATAGAAGAGCTTGAGGATCTAGTGTCAAGGAGCGACCAGAATGAAGTGTCTGAATACCATATGCTCTGCAAGATCTTTCTCTATTCTATCTGTGGGGATGCATTCAGCTGGTTCAGTCAACTACAGCCAGGATCTCTAACCAGCTGGGAGGACATTGAAAGAGCGTTCCCTTACAAATTTCTTGATGATGCTGAAGCAACTCGAGAAAAGGAGAAGAATGATAAGTGGGACATGCTTGTTGAGAGTTGGCAGATAAAGAGGGAAAATCAGATTCCGAGACAGTTTCTCGACTACATTATGGTAGAGGGTGATGAACAACATGTATCTGGAGAGCTGACCAGAGTAGAGGAATCTGGTACTGAAGACTCGATCTTAACGTCGATCGACAGCACGACTTCACCGTCGACCGACGGCACGACCTCAACGTCGAACGACGACACGACCTCAACGTCGATCGACGGCACGACCTCAACGTCGATCGACGGCACGACCTCAACGTCGACCGACGGCACGACCTCAACGTCGACCGACGGCACGACCTCAACGTCGACCGACGGAACGACCTCAACGTCGACCGACGGAACGACCTCAACGTCGACCGACGGCACGACCTCAACGTCGACCGACGGCACGACCTCAACGTCGACCGACGGCACGACCTCAACGTCGATCGACGGCACGACCTCAACGTCGACCGACGGCACGACCTCAACGTCGACCGACGGCACGACCTCAACGTCGACCGACGGCATGACCTCAACGTCGACCGACGGCTTGACCTCAACGTCGACCGACGGCACGACCTCAACGTCGACCGACGGCACGGCCTCAACGTCGACCGACGGCACGGCCTCAACGTCGACCGACGGCACGACCTCAACGTCGACCTACGGCACGAACTCAACGTCGACTGACGGCACGAACTCAACGTCGACCGACGGCACGACCTCAACGTCGACCGACGGCACGACCTCAACGTCGACCGACGGCACGACCTCAATGTCGACCGACGGCACGACCTCAATGTCGACCGACGGCACGACCTCAACGTCGACCGACGGCACGACCTCAGAATCGATCACCCACACATTCCCAGCATCGATCGACGGAGACTCCTGTTTCCGATCGACACCACTCGAAATCCATGAAAGATCGAGTTGTCCTCATCACATTGCAGACTCGACCCATAAGAGCAATGATGTATCAGGTTGTTCTCCTTCCCCAGATGTAGAAAAAGAGATCACCATGGAAGATTTTCTGGAGCTATAAGAGTTCTTGGAGTTGGAGGATGGAGAAAAGCTTGAAGACTGGGATTCGAGCAGAGAAGTCACAATGGAAGACATCTTAGAGCTGGAAGAATGGCTTGAAGATATGTATCAGAATTCGAAGAAGAAGCTTGATGACGATCAGCATACTTCGAGAGGAGATCTGGAAACTTCACCAAAGGCTAGCATCGATCGGCACCAACCTGATGAGATCGATCGACAACCACCCCACATCATCGATCAACGCCCACCCTATATCATCGATCTACAATCAGCAGATAGCATCAATCTACACCCACACTCCATCATCAATCGGCACCCACTCGATTGCATGGATCGACACCCATGGTTGGCTGAACTGCCATGATACATAAACCAAGTTGTGGAAAGGATGTACATGTCTAAGGCCTCACACCATGCTGTCCACGAACATCACAGACCACCTATCTGTGCAGAAGAAGATGATGGGTTTCACAAAAGAGTGAAAAGGATACATGACCCTGTGACGATTGTGGTTCCTTGCGTGGTATTTGAAGTTGAATTTCCTATCCCACCAGATAAAGGTGCGCATCTGAGTTCTTACGTTGATGTGTTGGATGATCATCAGCACGTAGAAGCTTCTCAGAGAGGGTTGCGATTTAGAGATGAAGTCGATAAGGGTCCAACAGAAGCATCATCGATCGACACTGACCAGATACCATCAAACGACATCAACAAGATGGCATCGATCGACGCTACCACTTCTCCATCGATCGACACTGGGCGCATATCAGAGTAGAAGGAGTTTGATGTGTGTGAAAATCTTTTTAATGGAGAAACCACCACGCGATCAGACAAGTCTGGGGGAAAGAAGAGGAGGAATTGGAAGAAGAAGAAAAGGACCAAGGGAGGTTCTCAGTTATCATTGATTTCTGGCTTCTCAGATGGTGTTAGGAAATCCAGAGTGCGCAGCATATGCTTCTCACAGCCATTTGCAAAGTTTCGAGCACTCCTTATTGCTGAGATGATAGACAAGGGAGAAGAGTCTATGGAGGAAGCATTCACACAAGAATGATAAAGTTTCAGAGAGCAGACATTGAGAATTATTTTGGAGCATGTTCTCATTCTCATCTGGACTAAATCAGATCTCCAAAGTCAAGCTAAATGACTACAACAAAGCGCTGAGTGGGAGACAACCCACGATTAGGTAATTTTATTCAGTTTATGTTAGATTGTTACTGATTTTTGTTTTATTTTTATGCATGTCAAAAAAAAAAGGTGAATGGTAACGGCCGTACTGTAGCAGCGCCAAACGACACTATAGCAAGAAAATCGAGCGACACTGTAGCAAGAACATCGACCGACACTGTAGGAGAAAATCGGAAGTTACTGTAGCTGTGATACTGTAGCAGGGTTACTGTAGTAGTCACTGTTCATCGAAAAAAAATATTTAGATAATTTATTTTATTATTTATGTATTACTGACTTTTAGTATTTTATTTATATTAGGCAAAAGAAAATATATACGAGAAAGATGAGTTTGCACGATGATTGACGATGGCTGCGCAACACTGATCGACAGAGCATCACTAGCATCGATCATTCGCCACTTAACCGTGTCGATCGACAGAGCTTCAAGAGTATTGATCGCCACTTAACGGTGTTGGTCGACACTCACATCAAAGTCAGGTATACCGTTTTTCCTTGTTAAATATTGTCCTTATGATTTATTTTCCCACCAATCTTAGACTGTATAACACTGGTCACGGTGTTGTTTAATTCTGCGGGAGGTTCTACTAATATTATGTTTTATGATGAGTCTAAAAAAAAAAACATGCGGGAGGTTCTACTAATATTATGTTTTATGATGAGTCTAAAAAAAAAAACAAACCCGAGTAGACGATTCCTCAGCACATCGACCGATGAGACCAGCTCGATATTGATCGACAACACTTCAGATCCAACGATCGATTGTTTCTTCATTGTGTCTAATGATTGCTCTACCCATCGACCGATGAGACCATGTCGCTATCATTCGACATCACTTCAGCAACAACAATCGATTGTCACTTCATTGTGTCGATCGACACTGACATCAACGACCAGGTTATCGTTCTTGCTTGTTAAATTGTGTATTTATGTTTATGTTATTACTATAACTCCGACAGAATTTACACTGGGGACAGTGTAGACAGTGTAGTTTAAGTCTGTGGGGAAGTTCACTGATTTTAGTTTATTCCATGAGTCTTATTAAAATATTTTCAAAAAGAAGTTTTTATTGAGTCAAGAAGGGGACAATGAACTTATTAATTTTGCTTATTATCTAACCACACATTTCTAGACTTACTAGTTACAGATATCACTAAAGATACCAAAGTGGATCAACCTGTCAACTATGTTACACTTGCTGAGAATGTTTAAAGGAACAAAAGCTGACCTCCAACCTAATTGAGCTCAACTCTGCTCGTCTTGGGGTTTGGTATACATGAGATCGGATTCTTCAAAAAAGTCTAGAAGGTAAAACCTCGTGTAGATTTATCACCGTCTCTCTCTCTATTTTGAAATTTAGATTATAAAAAAATAAAATAATATATATATATATATATATAATTCGAACATGACTTGGTGGCTACAACCATTAAGGCTTGATTCATAAGAATTCTATAGGTAAAGGATTCGAACAGGACTTGGTGGCTACAACTATTAAGGCTTGATTCTTAAGAATTCTATAGGTAAAGGATTCGAACAGGACTTGGTGGCTACAACTATTAAGGCTTGATTCATAAGAATTATATAGGTAAAAGATTATAACAAGACTTGGTGGCTACAACCATTAAGGCTTGATTCACAAATAATCCTAGGATACATGTCAAGACGAAGTGAGCATGATATGATTTGATGGCCAAAACCATTAAAGCTTGATTCATGGAAGTTTGTCCAATCTTGGTCAATGATCTTGCAATATAAGCAAACTTTGACTGAGAGAGAAATTAGTAGAGAGAGAGGAAAGAAACTCTTATTTACCTTCAGGTCCAGATACTTGTTTGAGCATCTTTGCATCATGTGATCGATACTCCCAAGGTAAAACCTACATTTTTATTTATGCAAGAATTGAGGTTGGTAGAGGGGATTGTGAGACATGATTTGCTAAGTTGTTGACTTGGATATGGTATAATGTGCTTATGAGATTAGGATTTCCTAAGGTGATGATTCTGAGTTTTAAATCTGTGAATCTATGCTGTTTTCAAACCTGTTTCATAAAACTGCATGTATGTTTTGCTTGAGGATAAGTATGAGGGTAAGTCTGGGAGAGTTGATAGGCCTTGGATTTTACGCACTTTTAGCCATGGTTTATAAGTTTTTTAATATATATTTACTACTATATAGAGTTTATCCCCTAGACTATATTTACGAAGTGATTTATACACATGTCGTCACTACAATCATTCTCGCTGAAAAAAATATGACATGTCACTTAAAATAGATGACATGGTTTTAGAAAATAGTAACATGACATCATAATAATTGTGAGATGTAAAATTTCCTTATAAAAATTTAAATTTTCTTGCAGGAATTTTAAATATGGTAATAAAAATAACTCATATATCATCATTGATGTCAATTTTACATATAAATATTTATTTATAGTAAACTATTAAATATATTAATAATTCATATATCACAATTAAAATAATAATATATATGTATATATGTATCTCACATTAATAAAAATAAAATAAATAAAGTAACACTAATCCAAAAAAAAATTGATAGTTAAATATTTAAACATTATTTAAATTTATCTGTTCATCTTCATCGTTTAAATTAACAAAAAGATTTTTCAGTTTAACTAAAACAAACAAAGTCTCAAATTTATTAGAATTTATATTTATATGTAAATATTATATGTATATATATATATATAAAATAAATAATCATTAAACACAATAATATAATTAAAACTATTTTTATAAAATCTAATTTTATCTTTATTAAAATTTAAATAAAATCAAATTTAAATAGTTATACCAAATCAAAGGAAATAAGATTACAAAAATACGTTTATGATTTTTTATATCAATTGAAGTTAAAATATAAATTAATAATGTTGAAATATAAATCAAAATTTTCTTTTGAAATAAAAAATGTTATGTTAAAAATTACTATTTCTGCGCATGGCGCAGGAAAAATCCTAGTTTTTAGTATTTACAGGTTCATGGACGTTTTGGAGGAATTCGATGATTTTGGTGTCTTTTGGAGCCTTTTGAGTGAAGAGCTGCACAGACGCGTTTGATATTTAGCTATGGATGGAGACCTTCCCACCGTTAGATAGAGCCCATATTTTGACACAAGATAGATCTTTGGGTTAGCTTTCCAATGCCGCCATTTTTCGGTCAATCAGTATCCTGTAGCAGAAGTTATGTCCGTTTTATTGAGGAGTGGTCAGTCTGCTTCGTTAGAGAAGCTGCCCGTTTTACGGTGCACCCTTGCCATCGATCGACGGTGATGCCAGAACGTGGGCCAAGCATATTTCAAGACCGACTAAAGCACATAAGCCACACAAAGTCACCAAAATACCCATGGACGACCAGAAACCCTATTTATGTATTTCTAAGCCATTGTTGACGGCTACACGCATTCTAAAAGCTTTATTCATTATTTCTCTTAGCTAGGAGAGAAGGGAGGAACTCCTTCAGAGTCCTCCTGGAACTCCTTTGGTTTCTTTATTGCTTTTATCTATTCTATTCATCTATTCTTTCTATGAATTTCTGTGACAAACTTCAGGCTTGAATAGATCCACCTGTTAGATTTAGGGTTTTAATAGGTTATGAGGAATTAGCCCCAACTATAGATTTCTAAGTTGTGATATTCATGTTTTGGATTGTCATTATTGTCTGCTTCTAGATTAGCTACCTAGAACTTGCCCTAAGAGTTGTAGACAGAAGCGATAGCTTGCATCTCAGCCTGAATCCATCCTAACTGAGCTAAGATTGCTAGAGTAAGGCGAGAGCTGATCTAGGAAGCTTAGTGAGCACATTCAACCCGCGCATTAAAGCAAAAACGCGTCGATCGATATTCCAATAGAATAATCGGTCGATGGTTCAACAAGTATATCGATCGATATTCCTATAGAATCATCGATCGACACTGGTCAATAGACAAACCTAGAAAGCGAGAGCCTAATGGTTTGTTTATAAGTGTTGAGCTCTATAATATCATGCATACAACTTGTTAGGCATCTGTAGGATTATAATCCTGATTACCTGAATAGAAACCCTAGATCTAGCAACCATCCTTCCATTAAACCTCAATCAATCAGCCGAGCAACTGTCTTGCTCACCATTGCAATTTACATTAAGACTACTAGCCTACCTTAATCATATAACTATTAGATCTATTATGTGTCATACCTCCCTGTAAATTCAATCCTTAAGTACTACAACTCGACCTCTTATTTGAGAGAGTATAAATCACTCTTTAGGGTAATTTGAATAATATCAGTTCCCATGTTTGAGATCGCCTCCATAAGCTAAATCTGGAAGGCATATGAGAATCTATCTAAAACGTAAATGTATTGGTTTCAATGTGTCCCTTGCTTTCATTACAGACTCCACAAGTTCATCATATGCATGAAGACCCAATGTATACTTCCTCATCTTACTAAAATCCATCACCAATTGTATCTATGCATGAGGGATATGGACCTTCTAATTCTTAACAGTTACCAACCCGATGGATAACACAAAGGTAAACTAGCCTCACCCTGTCCACACCGGACCAATTCTTACAAACTTTAAAGTGAACTCCTTAACTGTCTTGATACTTATATTTCCATTGCGCTGTATCAACTTACTACAGAACTCCTTATATCCCTTCTAGTCTTTCTGAGCATTGAAATCAGTGTCGTCTTCTTCTTTGCATTTGAGATTGGTCATCACGTAGAATTATTTCATATAAAATCAAAGGTAACAAAAATTTGATTCCAGCGTTAATACATTCCTAAAATTTTTAGCTAAGCACGTCCGTAACTGGTTGCCCTTTGAAGGACCTCCAATTTAGATTTTTAGTTCATGTAATAAAAGTTAATCTATTATATATTAATAGAAAAACATTATAACAGTTTATTTATGACACGGTCATCAATATAATGATTTTTAGAATCATCAGAGAATTAAGATTGTTTATCTAAACAAATACTATATTTTTATTAAACTAATTATAAATTAAGTATTAATGTACAAAAGGATATTTTCCTTATTTCCTTAAATAAAAGCTACAGAATTACCTAATATGATTAAAATATATATTGCAGTTAATGATTTTGAATAATACAGATTTGGTAAAAAAAATTATACCATTCATCATTATTGTTTAACTGATATTTTAAAATAAATTAAATAATCATATTCATCATATAATAAAAATACATTTTTCGTATATGTTATATTCTGATTTTTTTTTAAAAATGAATATAAATTACTAAAATTATTAAAAATCTCACATTTATAAGTTTGTGATTAATGGTTTAATTTTTTTTATAACAAGATACAAATGATCATAAAACTATATGAATAGAAATTCTCATTTAATAGATATTCATATTAAAAGTATATATTTTAATTTAAATTAAATAACCATATAAAAGTAAATATTTAGTTCTTAAATTTGCATTGAAGAAGTAGAACTTAAAATTTTAATTTTGTAATTTACATTAATTTTTTAAATACAATTATAAATTAATAAATTACTAAAAGTACACTTCGAAATTTTAGTTTTCAGCAGTTTAAAATTTTTGTTATAAAAAATACAAATGATCATAAAATCATATGAGTATGAAGTCTTATTTAATAGCTAACCATTTCTTAAAATATACTACATATGTATGTTAATATCATTTAAATTTAACTATATACAATAGAAAATGGGTAAATTTGATTGTTTTGATTTATTTTTTATAAAAAGATTGTTAATAAAACAAGTGATTATTTTGATTACGCATTTGTGCCAATTAAATTATATGTAATAGTTATCTGCTTCTCTATTATTCAAAATATATTTATTATTTTATAATATGTAAAAAATGCAAAATAAATAATAGTGTACGTAAAATGATTTATATTCCGAAAACAACGAATAATGTGTTGAAGCCAAGGAAGGATTCATACTTTGACAGTTTTCACATCCAATCGTCCATATCTAATTTGGAAAATTAGATCACACAAATTCCATTGTTTTTTTTTGTGAACGATAGATAGTACAACTTTGAAGAGAACTAAGAAACTAAGAAAAATGATTATGGGGCATTCATTTATTTCTTTTATTTTGGAGTAATTTATCTTTAATTTAGTAAAATTAAAAACTGTATATATCACTATATTCTTTCAAAGTATGTCATTAATTTTTGTAATAGTATGTCATTAATTAAGTTATTTAAATAAATATAAATAAATTATAGTAAAAAGATTTGAAAAATGAAAATGTTATCTTCGAAACATTATTTCTTCAGGGATAGTTTACTATTTTAAATGTAGTGATCTAGTTTTTTAAAAGTAATATAATTCAACAAATTAGAAAGAAACATATATATCATACTATGGGAAATAAATCTCAAAGTTTGATTATCATTTTACAATTTTAAATTTTTAAAGAAAAAGTAGATTTCTTGGAGCCAAAATTTTTAAATACACTTAATCAAATAAATGCCACAGGCGCACAAAGAAACTTTTCAAATTGATACAATCTTCCGGTGCAACCTTAATTTACCATAATATCTCACAACAAAGACCTTCTTTCAAGTGTTTATTTAAATAACTGAGAGATAGGTAATGGTATGCTTTTGTGTTCAAAGAAAAAAAAAGAAAGGGTAATGGTGTGATTGACTGAGAGAAGTTATAGATCTCATTCATTGTCAAAAGCACCATTGTTCTCTTTGAAAACTCGACAAATTAACTATGCCTCGACTTGTAAACCAGTCATCTGTCGATGAGAATATTGCAATGTTCTTACAATTTGGGTTATCAGAAGATTCAGACCTGACGGTTAATGATGATGTTATTGCTCGCGAAATTCAACAACAATATCAAAATAACTCGACATTTGAAGATGCTGCTATTGCTTATGAGATTCAGCACCAAGAAGGTACTTAAATATATATTGATATAATTAGTTTAAATAGTTTTTTGTGCCTTTTTATGCCCATAGTTTTCAGCTATCACTTTGTTTCTTATAAAATAGTATTTGTACTAAAAACATCTTGTGTTTACTGATTTTTAACAAAACCAAATAAGTAATGATATTTAATTAAATTAATGTTATTCTTTTCATATAACTAAACATTACTGTTGTATTGAAATATTTTCAAAAACTTATTTACATGATGATGAAGGGTTTGCAAGAACATTGCAAGCCTTAGAGGGTAATTTTTTTTCTTGATGATAGAGTCTTGTCATTCTTCTATATACTATACACTTAGTAAAATAGTGATTTAACTTTTTTGAAGTAATAAATCTAGTGATCTAGTTTTTTTACAACTTATCCTTTCCATAGGAACTACGGGTAAACATAACGCATCTAGTGGGATAAAATGATGTCACCATTCATCTTTATATTTTAACTATTAACTTTTAAAATAAATACTTACAAATAGGAATATAAGGTATATCAGGATAAACTTCTTTCAGTACCGTACTTTTAAATAAGAAGCAAGTAATAACATGTGATTTTATACACTATTGTTAACTAGTCTATTAATAATTATTTTTTTTCTTTTTGACAACATTTATTGTTATTTATTAATTAAAATGCACAGAAAACATATACAATCAACCTTCTATATTTTTATATTTCATCGTTTAGAAAATATGGAAAATCTAATCTTATATAATTTTTATCCTTAAAACCGAAACCAAAATTATATATCTTTAAACTATAATAGATATTATAATTTATTCATTTTGTTTAAACGACAATTGACGCAACTTTGACAGTCTTTAGGCCAAAAAAATCATAAAGTATAATTTAAAAATTACATAATAGAGATACAATAGTAAAATTTGATATTGGTTTAACTACTTTTTTATTTTTAAATATCAAATTTAAATTACTATTTTTAAACAACTATTGCAATTATTATTCTTAAAACTAAAATAAGATATTGGCTATAAAATCTTATTAAATGCATATTAAATTTCATATTTCAGATATTTAAAATAATATATATATATATATATATATTTATTTATAAAATTATATTAGTATCACTGATTTTTTTAGTTTGTAAAATATAAGTATATTATATGTATCTCACAGTTATACTATTCATTATATATGTTATCATTCGTATTTTGTTTTAAACTGATTATTTTAGACGAACTGTAATTGTTCCGCATTGTGCGTTTTTTTTATACAAGCAGCAGTTAAACCACACTGCAGTATGCAATTCACTTATCATGCACCGTTTAATCTGAATCAGAGCCTTAGAAAGAAACATATCATACTATGGGAAAGAAATCTAAAAGTTGGATTATTATTTACAATTTTGAATTTTTTTTAAAAAAAATAGATTTCTGGAGGCAAAAATATTTAAATATATAAATGCAACGGATACACAAAGAAACTTTTCAAATTGATACAGTCTTCTGGTGCCATATAAATGTACCCATAATATCTCACAACAAAAACCTTCTTTCAAGTGTTTATTTAAATAATTGAGAGATAGGTAATGGTATGAATACTTTGTGTTGGTTGAGAGAAATTATAGATCTCATTAATTGTCAAAAGCAACATTTTTTTCTTTGAAAACTCGAGAAAATAACTATGCCTCGACTTGTAAACCAGTCATCTATAGATGAGAATTTAGCAATGTTCTTACAATTTGGTTTATCAGAAGATTCAGACCTGACGGTTAATGATGATGTTATTGCTCGGGAAATTCAACAACAATATCCAAATAATTCTGACCTGACGGCTAATGATGATGTGATTGCTCGGGAAATTCAACAACAGTATCAAAATAATTGGACATATGACGATACTGCTATTGCTTTGGAGATTCAGAAACAAGAAGGTACATAAATTGTATATTGAGGTTAAACTATTTTTTTACGTCTAGAATTTTAAGTTCATACGTTCTCTAGATGATAAAAAAACATGTAATATACATTTAATTAACATAGTTAAGGAAAGATGATTCACAAAACTGTAAATGAATAAATTAGTCATATATGCTTTTTGCAAAAAAGAGTCAGTTCACCAGGTACCTCCATTTTTTTGTAAAAAGTATTATTGCAGAAAATCCATTTTTGTTTGTTTTTCAGGTAATCTACCTACTTCTCTAAGCGATGATGAAAAACTTGCTAGATATTTGCAGCAACAAGACGAATGTAAGTATATGTTTTCCACCTGACGTTTTTTAATTTTTTTTCATACTTGACGAATCTTTTTTTCATTTACCAACTGAAATTAATTTACCACGTTTTATTGTTTTGTTTTCCCCGGACTCTAGCGGCAAATAGCACGGATGAAGATATACACGGTACGTAAATCATGATAGACTGTTTTTTTTTTTTAGTAAAAACATGATAGACTGTTTTAAATCTATGTATGTATTAAGATAAAATACTCCAACTAAGTTGGAATTTGAAGTTTGTAATTATTTTCCTATCTAAAAATAGTATTTAAGTTACTTCCAATTTTTAAAAGCATAAACGTGAACAGAAGCATTATTTAGGAATTTTTCACGACTTTGTTCTAACTTATGATTTTTTATCTATTTCAACCTACAGGGAACAATTCATACATACCTGAACGTGATGCTCCCTCGGTAATAATGATTTTTTCAATTTTCAAATTTATTAATCATAAATTTTTATACGTTTCATAAATCTAGATAAATCAAGTTGCATGTCTTTCTCTCATAAAATTTATGGTTACCAATAAAGTTACGTACACCTAGTTTTATTTATTTTCATAATTCTACAAACTAACAAACATATTACTGACGTAAAATTACTTACATGTATTGTAATTTTTTGCTCTGGATTATATTTTAGACTAGTAGAACAATTATTCAACATGATGATGATGATCACTTCTCGGGTCATCATACACATACTAGCACCCGGTCAAATAGCTCATCAATTAGCTCCCTTGATCTTTCTACTAATGAGAACACTGATCCCGCAAATATGACGTATGAGGTATGTACCGTGTCAGCTCAATGTTTTCATCCAAATACTATTATATATGTGGTTTATGATCTTGAAAGGAAAACTCATATATCAATATTCTGTTTCTTTATATTTGGGTGAAAAGGAATTGAATGAGTTAGAAGACTCCATGGGAAATGTTGATAGAGGTTTATCGCAAAGAAGGATTTTAAAATTACCGACATATAAATATGGTGCGGAAACCAAAACTTGCTGCTGGCAAATCAAGAAAAAGAAGTTCATCGCAACTGATACTCAGTAAGATCATATCTATATATCTTTTAGTTTGTTTATAGCTTCTTTCCTCAATCCTCACTCCTCATTTGGATCTTTGCTTTATTACAAACCACATTAACATATAACAGATGGTTTATTACTATTAAATAGAAATTTACGTTTAAACCATGATTCTAATTTTGATCTGGATATTATGGTAGGTGTTCGATATGTCTAGTTGACTATGTGATGGGGGATAAAATAACAACATTGCCATGTAAACATATCTACCACAAGGATTGCATTTCACAATGGTTGAAACAAAGCAAGGTATGAACAAAAACTAGTTTTTTTTTTAAAGATGGATGCATGCATATTATGTTATACTCCCTCCGTTTTTTTATATTTGACGTTTTCGAGAAATATTTGTGTTCCAAATTATTTGATGTTTTCCAAATTATTTGATGTTTTCAATTTTCTAGGTAAAATTTATTAATAATTTATACAAGATGACCAATGCTATTATAGTTTCTATTTTATTATTGGTTGAATAGTGGTTAGGTAAACAATTAACGATGTTTTTGTTTAGAAAATTAATTGTTTCTTAATCTATGTGCATAATTCTAAAACGTCAAATATAAAAAAACGGAGAGGATATTTTTGTTGCATGTGAATTTTTTTTTTTTTGCTAAAATTTGGTGCATGCCAAAGCTATTCTCTGTTAATTAATAGTAATAATATTATGTATGCAGGTATGTTGCGTTTGCAAAGCCGAGGTTTAATCCCTAATGTTGGTTTCAGTAAAAATTTAATCCCTAATTTTAGTTCTTGTTGGACTATAATGTTGATCAATCAATATTGTTTAGATTTAAAATTTATTTGTCGTGCAATCACCTCCCCTATGTATAATTTTCAATTGTTAATTTAGATAAATACTTATGCATGCGTGAGTTTATATATACATGTCAAACAAGTATTTAAGTTTAATGGCTTCTTTTTTTTTGGCATTTTGTATTGTTGATATGAAATATTAAAATGTAAAAATTAAAACATAATTACTCTAACATAAAGGTCAAACAATAAACACTACAAAAAGTCCACATTGATAGCATATTTGTCATAGCTCGTTTTACTGAACTGCTATCGTAGATGATTTAGGAATTTTAGTATCATATAATAGCGTTAGATAAACATTATGATAGAGTTTCAGTAAACAGAAACCTAAAATTAGGTTCTTCGCGACACACTTAGTGAAAATTACCAAAATAATCACTTTCCCTGTCATCTCAACTCTCATTCCCTCTCTCACCTCTAATTTTTTCCTCTTTGTCTTAGAACCATAAGAAAAAGGGGGCTCAATTCTACATCTCTAGACCACAAAATCGCTTCTCCCATCCACCAATTAAGGTAGAGACGCATAGCCATTGATCGACTTTTCCACTGCTGAAGGTATCGCCGGTCGTAATTGCGACATCCTTCTCAATAGTGAGCTCAAATCGAAGACATGTATTTTTGCTTTGATTTCCCGTTTTCTTTATGTTTGCCTTTTATCTATACTATTTCTTCGACTGTCCTAGCTTTGTAGTTATATCTTTTTTGATTTAGAGTTTTGAGATTTATTTCTTAAAATTTTGTTTGCTTTTTGTCTTCATTTTTGTTGTAGTTATATGTTTGGTATCATGCTTTACATGCTTATATGTGTTTGACAGGGTGATTGACATTGTTGATTTCTAGTGATATTTAGTCTCAGAATGAATTATCGAGACTAAATATATTGAGTTACCATCTAGGACAAGTTTTCTGTTATTTTGTCTGAATTTGTGTGAATTTACTATGAATTTGAGTGTTGTGTGGTCTGAATCTGAGGACAAGTTTTCCAAAAATCTTTATTTAACTATGAAATGGTTATTTATTTAACTAAAGGTTTCAATTAAGGTTATAACATAGAATGGTTGACAAAGCATGTGTGCATCTTAGCAGGTAATGAATTTAATGGTATAAGTTAGGTTTCAGTAGGTGTTTAGGGACTTAAATTGTTTTTTTTTTTTCCTTTTCATTCTGAATCGAAAAGTTGATCCTTATGAGAGAGAGGCTTCAAAGTTTGTACAAGATGTGGCTGCATCTTTGTGAGGGATTGATATGATTGCATGTCCTTGTATTAATTGTCGTAATATTGATCGTCACTCAGGAAGTGTGGAAGTTGACCATCTGGTTACTAGGGGAATGAAGGAGGCTTATAAGATGCGGCATGATTGTTATCTACATGGAGAATTAAACTCAGGGGTTGCAGGTGAAAGCAGAGGAAGTCACTGGAATGAAGAGATCTTTGGGTTATACAGAGCTGCTGAATGTTTTGATGAAGCGTTAGTTGGTACGGGGAATTTTTCTAAGATGGCAGAGGGAGAGGACAAGAAATAAAATGAGTTATTGCCAAAGCTAGCTGATACTGAAACACCTTTGTATCCGAGCTGTGCAAACCATAGCAAATTATCTGAATTTTTTTTATTATTTAGATTGAAGGAGTTGACGATGAGGAGAGAGGAAGAGGAGCAAGGCGATGTAAACAGCGATGTCGTGAGGCGATGTGAAACAGCGATGTGGTGAGGGCAATGAGAGCAAGTGGTAGAAGCTAATGGGCTATGAAAAAGTGAGAGGGCTGATGGGTGATGAAATGGAGAGAGTGTGAGAAGAGGGAGTGAAAGAGGCTAATGAGAAGAGGAGAGAGGAGAGAGGAGAGAGAATTGTGATGATTGATATCTTGCATATTTACATGTTTTTAGCCATCATATCTTGTACATTCTGATCATAAAGATTAGGAATTAGGCATCTTTAGAATCCATAGTGCATGCATTGTCTTTATTAGGTGTTGGAGAGTGCTATGGAGTTATTGGAGATGTTTGGGAGCATTGTGATTCAAAAAGAAGTAGAAAATGATCATTGGGAGAGTAGAGGAGCTGGAGCGACCTACTGGAGCGAGGTGAGCAACCCGCTCTAACCTGGAGCGACCTCTCGCAGCGACATCATCAACCCGCTCGGCATCCCGTCGACAACTTTCGAGAACCGGAGTGACCAAGACGGAGCGAGGTGGGTACATCGCGCGCCAAATCCATGAAGTGTGAAGGAAGCCGGAGCGACGTCCCAGAGCGAGGTGGTGAACCCGCTATGAAGCTGAAGCGACCCACTGGAGCGGGGTCACGAACCTGCGCGCAAGATCTATATTTGGTCGATTTTTCATGTTTTGCTAGACCTTCTCAGACTTGTTTTTGAGGCCCACTAGGTATTTAGAAGTCCTATAAATACTCTCTAAACCTAAAATTAGGACTAATCTTGTTTTCTATCTAATCAAAAGCCATTTTTGGGAAAAAGATCTAATCTTGATCATAATTTCTTATCTTTGCTTGATTATCTTACTCTCTAATCATGTTTAACCTTGAATCATCCATGGTTTTGGGGTTATTCATGTCTATTAGTGAGTAGACTAATCTTGGATTCATGGGCTAGGGTGATTAAGGGTGATTAGAGAAGATCTAGGGTGTTTAGTGTTAGATCTACTTGTTTCCATGCTTGTTGAGGGTTCTCAATGCTATTTTAGTCTTGATCATACTAAAATAGATCTCTAGGAATTTCCTGCCCACAAGGTGTATGATGAAATGCCTTAACCAGCTCTTCAATGTTTTTAGCTTGCTTTACCTAAGAGATTAGTTGCTAAAGGAGTTAAGATTGCTTTCAGACTTGTTTTCCATGTTTGCTTTAGTAACATTCAACCTAAGAGATTAGATGCTTGAGTTGCTTTACCAAAAGAACATTCATCTAGAGATAGAGCTTGTTTAGCTTAGTGTCTAGGCATAAGGAAAGTGTTTGATTGATAGCTTGCCAACCTTAGATTGGATCTACATCACTCAAAATCAAATGCCTAGCCCCATGAATCCTCTTGCTTCATATTGAGAAAGAATGATCATTACTTTATTGCATTAGCTTATTAGTTCTTAGTTCATGTCATCTTTAACACCGGATTACATTTAGCTTAAGCATGAACTTGCATTCCCTTTGCTTTAGAATCACCTAGGATTGGTTCGACAATCTTTTATACTACAACATTTGATTAGGAGCCTTGAAAACTCCTAACACCAAATTGGCGCCGTTGCCAAGTTCTAGGTTGATTGTGACATTGGGATTTAGTCACTTGCTTGAGACTAAGTCGTTTTTATTTTATTTTGTTACTGCTTCTCCTTCGTCCTCTCCCTTTGCATTTCAGGTGTATGAACTTGAGGAGCAGAGGTTCATCAAGCCTAGTTCCAAGAGTTGAAAACATAGTTGCACTTGAGAGGGAGGTAGCAAGAAAGAGAAGAGAAGAAGAGCAACAGACTCACTTTCAGAGATTGGGGTTTGAAATGGAGAACAATCAGAATCAGCCTCATGATGGAGTGGCCCAAGGAGCTGCAAACCTTAGGCCACAGCATCCACAACGCCAAGCTAGAGCCATTGGAGCCTATGATCAACCTCATATTCATGGTCATAGGTTGGGAATCAGAGCACCAGCTGTGGAGAACAACAACTTTGAGATCAAGTCAGGGCTGCTTAACACCATAGAGAACAACAAGTATCATGGCCTTGCTGCTGAAGACCCTTTTGATCACTTGTACAAGTTTGATAAATATTGTGGCTTGTCCAAGACCAATGGTGTTTCTGAAGATGCATTCAAGTTGAAGTTGTTCCCTTTTTCTTTGGGAGACAAAGCACATCAATAGGAGAAGGCTCTTCTAAGTGACTCTATCATAACTTGGAATGAGTGCAAGAGGGCATTCCTAGAGAAGTTTTTCTCTACCTCAAGGACAACCAAAATCAGGAATGAGATCTCTAGCTTTCAGCAGAAGAACCTAGAGGGATTTAGTGAAGCATGGGAGAGGTTCAAGGGCTATTGGTCTCAATGCCCACATCATGGCTTCACCAAGGAGAGTTTGCTTAGCACCTTCTATAGAGGAGCTCTACCACAGTGCAGAAACATGCTTGATACTGCCAGCAATGGTTTCTTTTTGGGAAGAACTGAGGAAGAGGCAGAGGAACTAGTAGAGAACATGGCCAAGAGTGACTCAGTCTACAGTGAGGAGCATGATAGGGTCAACAGAGGTGATGATCAGCAGACAAAGAAAGAGATCAAGTCCTTACAAGACAAGATGGATTTGCTTCTTTCCAACCAAGCTAAACAGGAGCAGATGAACTTTGTGGGTGGTCCTAGTGAAGAGGTACCTCCTAAGGTCAATGAGGTTAATGGTTTAGAAGGCCAAGAGGAGCTGTGCTTAATCAATGCTAATGGCACATAGTACAGGAAAGAGCCCAATTTTCAGTACCAAAACAACTATCATCAAAGGCCTTACTACAACAATCAACAAGGAGGTTACCAAGCCAAGCAGAACTATCCTCAAGCCAACCAGTCTCCTCAGACTCAAGGAAGCTCTTCTAAAGCTCAAGCTCCAGATTCAAGTGTGGATTCTATGTTCAAGCAACTCTTGGAATTTCAGGCCAGAAATGAGAAGACCATGATTTATGAGTTCAAGAACATCCATGCAAAGATTGATGGAAACTATTCTGACCTCAACAACAAGTACATGCAGCTTGCCTCTCATCTCAAGGTTTTGGAGAGTCAAGTTGCTTCTATGCCTTCATCCTCCAAGCAGCCAATGGGGTCTCTACCAGGGAAACTAGAAAAGAACCCCAAGGAGTCTTGCAATGTTGTCTTCTCCACTACTTCTCCAGAGATCGAGCTGAGTGATCATGAGAAAGAGGAGGATGAGATTGAAAGACTGGTATTTGGAACTGAGTTTGGGGAAGTTGAGAGATTTGTTGTGGCCACAGCTGAAGCACATATTGTGAAGGACGCTTCCAGGAAGGTTGAAGCAACGAATCTGCAAAGAGCTGAGCACAAGGATGAGAAACAAGTTGAGAAGAGAGCTGACAACAAGCTGAAAAAGGTTAAGCTAAAGGAAGCCACTGAGGTTGAGCTATCACCCTATGATAAGCTCCCTTTCCCCCAAAGAGTTCTCACCAAAGCTCAGAAGAAGGTGCTCTCCAAGTTCAGGAAAGATCTTAGTGATGTTGGGGTCAGGCTTCCAGAAATCTCGGGTATGCGTGAAGCTCATGTCCAGATGATGCTCATCAACGAAATTCTAGACCACCAAGCTGAAGTGGTCGAGCTTTTGGACATCTCCATTCTGAAGATTGATCCACCAATCCCTCCAAAGTCCCTCCCTAAGCTTGAGTCTCAAGGGATGTTCACCTTGCCTTGCTACCTTGGTAAGCTCACTTTTGATGATGCTCTTGTTGATTCTGGTGCAAGTGTGAATGTGATCTCAATGGAGATGATGAAGAGTCTAGGGATTGAGAGCATGGAGCCAAACACATCTTTCCTACAGTTTGGAGACTCCTCTTCTACAACCCCTATTGGTCTCATCAAGGACTTCCCTTTGAAGATTGGAGCATGCACCATTCCTATAGACCGCACTGTTCTGAAGATGGCAACTGAGAAGAGAGTCCCATTGATCCTTGGCACTCCATTCCTCACAACAGTGGGAGCTTGCATAGACTTTGCCAACAAGAAGGTCACACTCCTAAATGTGAACAAAACTGTCTCCTATCCACTACAATCCCCAAAGATGAATACTGAGTATTGTGGAACAATCACTTGTGGAGCATCCTCCATTGAGAAGACAAAGGCTGAAGGGGTTGGTATTGAGAAAGAAGGTCTTTCTGGAGAGTCCTCTAAAGAGTTGTGTGCTGAACACTTGGAAATTGCTAAAAAGGAGAAGGTGAGTAGAGCCACAAAGGCTGCTCATGACAAGAAGAAGATTGTGAAAGAACCTCATCCTCCACCTCTTGATAAGATTCCTCACACTCTCACTCTCCACCCAATGAAGCTTAAGGATGGGGCCATTGAGTATAAAATCAAGTGCAAGGGAAGGTCTAAGCCATTCTCAAGTGCAAGGGCCATCATCACTCCTCAGCTCCAAAATGATCCAATCAAGCTTCAAGAGCTTCTCTCTCACGTCCTCACCATCACTCTTAAAGGTGGGAAGGACCCTCCTTATCACTAGCCAAAGGAAGAAAAGTCAAGGTAGAGACTTAAAACAAGCTCACTTGGGAGGAAGTCCCATGGCTATCCCTGTACATATCAGTAGGATCTCCGTTTTTAAGACCCTTGGGCTGAGGAGGAAAGCGGCCAGACATTGCTCCCTAGACACCACTCCCTTTTTCCAACACTCCATCAGAGGTATTCATTCACCTTAATCTTATACATACCAGTTTATCTTTGCATATTGCTTTCATTTAGGTATCTCTCCTTTACTCACACAGAGACTGTGTGATTTAAGTGTGGGGGAGGTACCAAGTATTTGATCATGTTTGCTTTGATGATTTTGAGTCTCATGCATTGCATTGTACATACATATATGCATAGAAAAACCAAAAAAAAAATCAAATTTTTGAATCATGTAGTTGCATCACTTGCATTCTTAAGATTGAGTCTAGAACATATAGGATGCATTCACTTGCATATGGAGCAGCTGATTGATATTGCCTTGTATAGAACATTGGTTTGCACTGAATTTGACACCCTAGTTAAACATATCAAGTAGCTTAAGAATCTTTTGAAAGACTCGCATGCTTCGAGCATTGAAAACTCTTCTTGAAACTTGTTTGCTTGCTTGATATTGGCATTGTTCTTAAGATCAGCTCCAATCTGAACTTGGCTTGATTGAACTTAATCTCTCTTGCATATGGGCACTTGCATACTTGATCATGAATCTCATACACATTTGGGTTATCTTATTTCATTATACCAATCTTTGTTAACCCAAATGGCACTCCATACCCTACAACCCTAGCCATTCTTTGAGACCAAACATTGAATTGCATGAGTGAGGCCTCTTTTGATAGCTTGTCATGTGCAAAATCTTGAGAGTATTGGAGGCGACATAGATTGGTTCTCATCTCTTGCTAGCATAATGAGCTAGCATTTGGGGATGGTGAGAGGGGTTTGTGTATTCTAAATGTTAATACTTTGGGTTTGGGGAGTGAGAAAGATGAGAAAGATGAACAAAAGAGTGTCATTAGAAAAGAAAACTTTAGGGACAAAAGGAAAGTATGAAGCTCAAAAAAAGAGAGAAAAGAATCAAAGAGAAGGTGGAGAGGGAAATGAGAAAGAGTTAGAGCTAAGTGTTGTAAAAAGTGAATTAAAGTCCCTAGTTGGTTGAGTCAAAAGAAAAAGAGAGTTGTTCATTGGGTGAGTGATGTGAGTGGGTGTTATTTTGGTTTTGAGATGATGATAAAAGGGTAAAACTTGTAATCACTTATAAAAAGGGGTAGAATGATGAGAATGAATCTATGTATGCATGAGTTGCTTCTAGTCTTAGATAAATTTTGCATAATGATCAAGCTTTTTGTTCTTGAGTGATAACCACCTTGAAATGACAACATTTGAATCCTTCTTTTCATTCATATTAGACCATTGCTTACCTAGCCAAATGATTGAGATCATGTGCCCATTTGTGAGAATTCACCTTGTATGTGCGTGTGAATCAATGTGAGAGCTGATTTAAAGAACTTGTTAGTTGATGAGTATTACAACTTGTGTAGAGACATGAAAGTATTTATAGGCCTAGACAAGCTAGAGTATAATAAGAGAGTGTATTCATGCTATTTGCTATGTTTCTTTAGGATGTCAAGTTGAGTGCATTGAGTGTTTCTTTTGGCTAAGCTCCCCTCTTTGTATCTCTCCTCCTTGTGTTTTGAAAAGTTTACTTGATGACAAGTAAAGGACTAGTGTGGAGGAGTTGATATCTTGTATATTTACATGTGTTTAGACTTCATATCTTGTACATTATGATCATAAAGATTAGGAATTAGGCATCTGTAGAATCCATAGTGCATGCATTGTCTTTATTAGGTGTTGGAGAGTGCTATGGAGTGATTGGAGATGTTTGGGAGCATTGTGATTCAAAAAGAAGTAGAAAATGATTATTGGCCGAGTAGAGGAGCTGGAGAGACCTACTGGAGCGAGGTGAGCAACCCGCTCTAACCTGGAGCGACCTCTAGCTGCGACATCATCAACCCACTCGGCATTTCGTCGCGATACGAGCATGATCTGGAGCGGGCGAGCGCAGCGGGGTCAAGTAGCCGCTGTGACCTGGAGCGACCTTGTGGAGCGACGTAGCGTACCCGCTCTGGCCCCAATATCCTGTCGATAGCTTTCGAGAACCAGAGCGACCAAGACGGACCGAGTTGGGTACATCGCGCACCAAATCCATGAAGTGCGAGGGAAGCCAGAGCGACGTCCCGGAGCGATGGCGAACCCGCTGTGAAGTTGGAGCGACCCACTGGAGCGGGGTCACGAACCCGCGCGCAAGATCTATATTTGGTCGATTTTTCATGTTTTGCTGGACCTTCTCAGACTTGTTTTTGAGGTCCACTAGGTTTTTAGGAGTCCTATAAATACTCTCTAAACCTAAAATTAGGACTAACCTTGTTTTCTATCTAATCAAAAGCAATTTTTGGGAAAAAGATCTAATCTTGATCATAATCTCTTATCTTTGCTTGATTATCTTGCTCTCTAATCATGTTTAACCTTGAATCATCCATGGTTTTGGGGTTATTCATGTCTATTAGTGAGTAGACTAATCTTGGATTCATGGGCTAGGGTGATTAAGGGTGATTAGAGAAGATCTAGGGTGTTTACTGTTAGATCCACTTGTTTTCATGCTTGTTGAGGGTTCTCAATGCTATTTTAGTCTTGATCATACTAAAATAGATCTCTAGGCATTTCCTGCCCACAAGGTGTAGATGAAATGCCTTAACCAGCTCTTCAATGCTTTTTGCTTGCTTTACCTAAGAGATTAGTTGCTAAAGGAGTTAAGATTGCTTTTAGACTTGTTATCCATGTTTGCTTTAGTAACATTCAATCTAAGAGATTAGATGCTTGAGTTGCTTTACCAAAAGAACATTCATCTAGAGATAGAGCTTGTTTAGCTTAGTGTCTAGGCATAAGGAAAGTGTTTGATTGATAGCTTGCCAACCTTAGATTGGATCTACATCACCCAATATCAAATGCCTAGCCCCATGAATCCTCTTGCTTCATATTGAGAAAGAAAGATCATTACTTGATTGCATTAGCTTATTAGCTCTTAGTTCATACCATCTTTAAAACCGGATTGCACTTAGCTTAAGCATGAACTTGCATTCTCTTTGCTTTAGAATCACCTAGGAATGGTTCGACAATCTTTTATACTACAACATTTGATTAGGAGCCTTGAAAACTCCTAACACCAATGATGCCATTCCCTTGTCTTGTCTCGTCTCTTTTTCTCTTCGTTTATGGCTACAAATGCTTTCGATAATGTTTTGCTAGTATTACAAAGTTTCTCCGTATAAACTTTTTGAAAGTTTATTTTACAAAAGATTGTTTTGTAAACTTTTTTTCCATAGAAACTCTCTGAAGTTTGTTTTACGTATGATTGTTTTGTGAAACCGTGATGTTTCTTTGGAAACCCTACCGAAAGAACGTTTTTCCGAATAATTCTTGTTTGGGCGAAAATCTATTCTTATATCCTTTAATGGGTTTTATATGTTCTTCTTCTGGGGGTTAACATGTTCAGTAATCCGGGTCGATTTAAAGATGACGACAGGATTGTGAACTTGGGTAGTTGCAGGTTGATGACATGTGATATCACTCAAATTATCCTAAGGAGTGACTTACTCTTTCAAATAAGAGGTTCAAATGTAGTCCTTAGGGATCAAATCCATAGAGACTCTAGGATTACACAATAGATTTGTAGTTTTCGAAGTAATACTAGACGGTTATGATTAAAGAAATAAACGAAGCTAAGGTTTGGTGAACAAGGTAGTTGTTGATGATTGGTTTTAGGTTTTAAACTATTAAAGATGAAATAACTAGATTCAGGTGATTTCTTAGGTATGAAAAGTATGCCTTCTATGAATTATTAGGAGTTTATAATTATTAATTGTTCTTGAACTCAAACTATAATCATCATTTCTTCAACCCCACATCACATAATCATCATTTCTTCAAATTTCTCTAGCGCTCTGTGGATTTTTTTCACTATTGGATATCCCTTC
Organism: Brassica napus; assembly: GCF_020379485.1. Taxonomy (NCBI): domain Eukaryota; kingdom Viridiplantae; phylum Streptophyta; class Magnoliopsida; order Brassicales; family Brassicaceae; genus Brassica; species Brassica napus. Next base: position 40,020,287 of record NC_063452.1, on the reverse strand, counting down.
TACGATTTCACCACCACCAAACATACCTGGGTACTTGTTTAGCCTCGGATCTCCATGTGAATTTTACTATGCTCTTGTCTATGGATTTTTATCCAAAATTTTTTTGGACACATGAGATGAGTCATGAGATGTTAGTATTAGCTAATGGTGAAAAAGACAAGGGATATTGGAAAGGGACATGTTTTAGTGAAATGGGAAGACGAAACATTCGAGCAGGCTTTTTGACAAGGTTTGGTTTGAACTTACCATGGGGAAAATTCAAAACTCGCCTTGAACATCTACGAAGGCAGTATGACATATATAAACGTCACAAAGAATGCGACTGGGTTAGGCTTCACTAAATTTGGTGAGATTGATATGAGTGCAGATTGGTGGGATCAGCAAATTAAGGTACTTTTTAATAAGCTAATAGTTACTGAAATTTCTTTTCACTTACAATTTTTAATCAATTTATAAATTTTATATGTTCATTGTAGGCCTGTCCAGAATCCACAAAACTCCGTGTCCATCCGTTGCGTGATATTCCACTCCTTTATTCTTTATACCTTAAAGTTACAATCTTGGTCAGCGAAGGTTGGCAACATCAACAAGGACCGAGCCAACTGCCTCAGCGTATAGAATCTGAAGAAGAAGAATACGATGACATATCATCTCCAATCAATATGCCTGAAGATAGTCAAAAGACTCACCAAATGCATAGTACCAAAGGAGCACATCAAGAAAAACCCTCCAGAACAAAATCTTCTCGGAAAAGGCCCAATTTAGATCATTGGGACCGTATCACAAATACTTTAGAAAATCAAGAGAGATTTTGGTCAGCAGGTCGACAAACATTTGACTCCTTTAACCCATTTAATACTGCTATATGCACAGAGGAATTGTTGAAGCTGTCTACGCTAGATCAAGAAATCGAGTTGTACTGGGCATCTCTTGATTACCTAGCTAGCAACGAGAATGGGCGTCAAATCTTTATGACGTTACCGGATGAGAAACAAAAAGTAAAGTATCTAGAAAGGGCTACTGGAAAAATGAACTAGATACTTTATATTTTCTGTGTTTTGAGCTTTGGGAGTTTGCTTTGGATTTTTGAATTTAAACATGTATCACATGACGTGGTGTTTTCTGAATTTATATGAGGTTTAGCTTTAATTTGGATGTTTGCTTTGGATATTATGTACGCTTCTTCTTTCTTTGCTGCCGTGTCTTAAACATATAATGTTTACGTAACGTTGTTATATACCTTGTCGCATGCTAATTCTTTGTTTTGTTTATTATATTTGTTTCACAGGAAGTTGTCATGGTATGTGATCAAAACATACTTATGGTAATTCGATTGTTGGTTGAAAGCGAGCATCCTAATCCATATGGTGATAGACAGTTGATGAGAATACCGAGGCCGTGGTTTGCGTCATACAATGCAGATGATTAATGGTTCTGGTAGAGAATGCTATGAAATGGTACGAATGAATCAAACAACTTTTATATAGTTATGTGATACTTTAAGGAACAATTATAACCTTAAAGAGTCACGTGAGTGCTCATTAGAAGAGGCTGTGGCAATGTTTCTGTAAACACTTGGACATGATGAAGTACAACGAGAAATTGCTAAAAACTTTCAGCGTAGCCAGTAGACGGTGAACAGAAAATTTATGGAGGTGTTAGATGCTGTTCTTCTTCTCTCCAAGGATATATTAAAGCCTCGTCATGATGAGTTTGATCAGACAAGCAATCGTCTATACTCTAATAAAAGGTACTGGCCTTATTTTCGTGATTGTATTGGAGCTCTTGATGGTACTCATGTGTCAGTAAGGGTTAGAAGTGATCAAAAAGAAAGATTTTGGAATGTGAGAAAGCAATATGCCTCAATGAACGTACTTGCTATTTGCAATTTAGATATGAAATTCATATATGCATACGTTGGGACTCCAGGCAGAGCACATGATACAAAAGTTCTCACTTATTGTGCGCAGAGTGACACATTTTTTCTGACACCTCCAGAAGGAAAATATTTTGTTGTTGATTCTAGATATCCGAACAGAAAAGGTTATTTAATCGTAGAACAAAATACCACGCACATCAGTGGGGTGATGGACCACCTAGTAGTGCAAGTGAATGGTTTAATAAACGTCATTCGTCTTTACGTTCAGTGATTGAACGTACGTTTGGTGTGTGGAAGGCGAAGTGGCGGATTCTGAAAAATGAGGCACTGTATGATCTACCGACGCAATGTAAAATAGTTGTTGCAACTATGGCTCTTCATAATTTTATGTGGTTCAACCACAAAAGATGATGATTTTGATGAGTACGAAAGAATGGAAGAACAAGAACTGAACCGTTCAAATATAGAAGATGCACCAGAAGTTGAAGTCACACGTTATGAACCTACGGGAGATACTTACATGACAGAAGTTCGTAACCATATTGCAGAAAGTATTTGGAATGCTCACTATTAGTTATTTTGTTTAGCTCACTTTGTTTTTCATAAGATTCTTTTAGTTGTTGGAAAATTTGTGTACGTGAATCATTTGTTTTTTTTTTCTTTAATTCTTTAGTTATAATTATGTCTATCTTGGTCATTTACTATTTTAAATACTACAGCTTTGCCAATCATATAATTAGATTATAATTAATATAGCATACAACTTCTGCTGCATACTGCTTATGCTGTTTACTGCTACTGCTTCAGCTAATGCTCTACCAATCAAGGCTTTGGTAGAACAGTTTGTTCGAGTTGAGATAAATAGTGGAACTTCTTCTTCCTTTTGGTTTGATGACCGGGTGCCTCTTGGACGGTTAATAAATTTGACAGGACTAGGGGATTGTATTGATATTGGTATTCCCATTAACGCTACTGTGGAATATGATGTGCAAAACTATCAGAGAAGGAGGTATAGAGTTGATCACTTGATTATAATAGAGCATGAGGTATACATATGACGAGAAGCGCAAGCACAACTGTATAAGACCACCAACAATCCATATACAAGGCACATGATCACCACCCTTTGAAGTGTGATTCACCTGGTCAGCATCTTTTTCCAAAATTTGAAAAACATATATGAATGTGAGTCTCATGATTTAAAATAGTAACTTGAGATTCAGATCAAAAAGATTTAAATCAAAACCTGAGATGTTGATGTTGGTAAACGTGGGAGAAGGAGAAGGATCAGGAGGGGTTGTCTTCTTTGCTTCATAAGGAGGGGGTTGTCTTCTTTGCTTCACTGGATCTTTTCACTGAACCCTTTCATAATAGAAATACGCAACCTTTTATGCATACAAAAATAAAATCTTCAAACATATTAACCAAAAAGTGCTGGTGCAACTGTCTGTAGATAATCTCAAAACAAGATAGAGTTGTGTTTTATTGAAACATAAACTAGATAGCTCAATGGCTTTATTGAACTACAAAGAACAAGAAAAGAGAAAAGGGAAAGACTTTAGATTTGTCACCAAGATAAATAAAGTTTGGATTGATTCATATGAATGATAAAGAGAGGGCTGCACAAACGCAACCAAAGTTACCTCTTCATTACATAACACAACTCTATTTATACTACTACTAACTCACTTGCAAGAAACACTAACACACATGGGTTTACATCATAGTATTGGGCTTGTTGGTATTGTCTTGGGCTTGGTCTTGATATTATGTCTTGTGTTATTACTCCCCCACAAATTTGGCAGCGGGTGAACACAAAGCTGACAAGTTTGAATCCACATGAATTTGGCTTTGGAGGAGGCATCAGTCGAAGCATAACATGACGATGTATCATACAGTAGACTTCTGAACCAGATGTGAGATTTTGATGTATACTTGTAGATCTATCATGACTCCCTCAGAGGTATCTTTGACTTGGAGAGTTTAGTATAGTTTCTCAGAGGTATTCTTTCACCATTCTTCATCACACAATTCTTGGTTCCTCTGTATCCATCACCAAGCAAATGAGGAAGTTCCCACAAGCTATCCTTATAACTTGCTAACTCCTATCCATTAGCCAACTATATAAACTGCTGCTGAACCATTCTAACTTTCTTTGTGGCATTTTATCAAGCACCTTGTGTGCCTTCTTGAAAATCAGGAACTTGCCGCTACAATTTAATTGTTATCAACACAAAACTAGCATATTTAGTTCAGCGTTCCTGTTCCCAACCTATCTTAACCTCACAATCTAAACTAGCCAGCAACTCAACCCAACACACAAATTTCCATTTTTTTTTTATCCTTTGTTCTGTCTCATGAGAAAAGAACATAGAAAATACCGTGGATAAGTGATGAAGAAGCTGACTATGTCTTTATTCTTCTCTATCCCTTCTGAAATCGTGTAGACAGCTTTCGAAGTTCTTCTCTGTCCCTTCTGGTTTTGTTTTGTCGTTGAAGAGAAACAAAACCTTCTTTTTATTCTTCAGACACGGACTTTGAACCATAAAAGGAGCAGAGGCTTGACTGAAAAGACAAACCTTTTCTTCTGTTGTTTCAGACAGTAGGAGGAAGCTCTAGAAAAAGATATAAGACCCATAAATCGACTGAAGCTTTGATACCATGCATGTAGATAATCTCAAAACAAGATAGAGTTGTGTTTTATTGAAACATAAACTAGATAGCTCAATGGCTTTATTGAAGTACAAAGAACAAGAAAAGAGAAAAGGGAAAGACTTTAGATTTGTCACCAAGATAAATAAAGTTTGGATTGATTCATATGAATGATAAAGAGAGGGCTTCACAAACGCAACCAAAGTTACCTCTTCATTACATAACACAACACTATTTATACTACTACTAACTCACTTGCAAGAAACCCTAACACACATGGGTTTACATCATAGTATTGGGTTTGTTGCTATTGTCTTGGCTTGGTCTTTATACGATGTCTTGTGTTAATACTGTCCATATAATTATTCTCTCGTGATTTTGCGACATCTTTAATGATTTTTTTAAGTTATTATTTTACATGTTTTACCACAACAAAAAAACACATCCGTAATATCACTACCTTTGAAGAATCTAGTTACGTGAATCAATATACAAACTTTCATTATGCAGAAGTACTCTATATTATTATTTTTATGCACATGGGTTTGGTTGGTCTTCTTTTCAACTTTAACCAAACAAATACTAATCCTTAGTGCTTCTTTCAAGTTTGTTGAATTTCCCACAAACAGAACATGTAAGTACCTGTTGATTATAATGTGTACACATGTCAACAAATTTTTTGTCGATATATAAAGTAAAGGCACTTAACCATTCATGTACACTTTCGTTTACGTGTTTATGAGATTAAAACAAAATTTCAGAGTATCGGTTTAAATAAATGCCGTATGTTTAAAAATATTTACAGTTTAAGTTAAGCTTGGTTTTTTAAAAACATTTAGGGATTTAAAAAAAAAGATTACATTCAACTATTCAAAGGGAAGGTATACCAAATTCAGTTACTTAAAAAATTCAACGAGTCAATGTGTCTAACCATCAGACCAGCGGTTGCGTCGTTAGCGAATAATTACAATGCTTCGGATATTATTTAAGTAATTACCCTTCCACATCTTTCTTCCACTTATAATTTAAAACAACGGTAACCTCCTTCAAAACAGCGGTAACCTTTGACAGTTTTTTGAATTTTGTCTTCTTCACTACACTTAAAATATAATTCTATTCAAAAAATTTCGATCCAAAACGTCAACGAGAGCACATTGTAGGCACGAAATAAATAGTTTGCTTATATCGAAAAAAAAAAAAAAAAAGAAAATAGGAAACAAAAAATAGAAGAAGGGGGAGATTTTTCCTAAGATAGGAATTGGTTCTTTTGAATGAAACTGTAAGACTTCTAATAGTTACTACAAATTTTGTTTGTGTTTCATTTAGTTATTCATAATTAATACACTTCCGTCAAAGGAGAACTTATAAAAGCTTCAATTAATAAGCGGCTCATGCCTTATTATAAGGACTTTCTGAAAGAAGAATCTATCTACCATCTCGTTACATGTATAAAAGGTCGACTTGCCTTTCGAACAATACATCATTTTACACGTCTCTTTTAAATTTTGAAAAATGTTTAAAACATCCTAAATTGACTTTTATTTCTAAAAAAATACACTCATTCAAAAATATCATAACATTTAGATTTAGGATTTAGGAATTATTATTTAAAGTTTACAATTTATGGGGTGGGATTAGCTTTATAAATAATTTAGAAGAGTTTATTTATTTATTTATAATTACAAATTTAAGGTATTATGAAAATAATTATCTTTCAAAGGTAAATTTGAAAAGTGGTATCAAACTTGCTGTAAAATTGAAATTCCACATTCGAATTTAAAGATTATCTACAGTTAGTTACTTTCATTACTAAAATTTTAAATAAATTTTAAATTTTTAAGATTGTTTATAAATTTTGAAGATCTTAAACTTTTTCTTGAAACATTAATATTATTGATTTAAATATAGTTTGAATACTAAAATGAACACATTTAAAAAATAAATGTATTAAAAACAGCAAAATAATTAGTTTGAATAATATAAACTTGGTAGCAAAAACTTTTGCGTATTAAAAAGCTTAACGAAATTTGGTTGGAGTATTATTAACTACTAGGGGTTTAGCCCCCGCGTAAGCGCGGGGTACGTTGTCGATGCATTGTGTTGTTTTGTGCATGTAATTGTATTGTTTATTTTTTGATAAAAGTTAATTTTGTCATGTTGTCTATAATTGTCTACGAATGGAGGATTGAAAGTTATACATGTTGATTAGGTAGATCTTACAATGACAATAGTATTAATTTCGCTGTTAGTTTTTTTAATCTTATATTGGTATAGATTTAATTGACCTCTAGCGTAAAAATGATCAAAGATAACCGAACTTTTGTAGTTGTTAATTTACGGTTAAAATAGTGTAAGGAAAAGGGTTTAAATTTTGATTTTAAAATTCTTAAATGTATATGTGCAGTAAATAAAATAGTTTTCTTAGTTTACACGGATTTTATTGTGAAACTTCTCAAATGTAGTCTTTTTTGTAAAATTAAAGTAAAAAATGAAGATATTTATATATTTATATTGTTATATAACTATTTAGTATAGAGGTTTAGCGATTTTTTATAATAAAAATGGTTTTGTGGTTTTAAAAAAAAAATTCAATCGCAGACCAAAAAAAAAGAAATTGGTATAACTTTATGTTTCAAGAAAATAAACTGGGTTTAAAATGTTTAGGTTTGAAATTTGGTGGGCGTTGGAACATTAGTTTTTTATGCTTCTAACTCAACCGTTAGGTTGTTTTATTTTTCATCATCGGGAGAGCTTCTAGGTTTCCAGTTATTAGCAATGATCGTCCACCCCGCCATAGGCATCTTGGAGCGTAGTCCCGCGCTTCCGGAAATATATTTTTTTCAGTATGGAACATTAACGTATCAAACATGAGTAAATGTATATAAACTGACCAAGGCTTTCGACTTGTGGTTCCTTGCTGCAATTGTTTTAAGTGACTTTGCGCAATGGGTAATATGGTGTGAAATTATTGAAATACTTTAGATTTTGTATGAATGGTCATTAAAGCCAATTTTGTTTAATTAAATTAAACCCTACAATTCACACAATTTATGTAAAATCAAATTTTATTAACACAATCATATATAGATCACAAGATTTTCTCATAATATTAACAAAAGTCTTAAGACTCCAAAAAGATTGACAAAAGTCTTAAGACTCAATTGACCAAAAGCAAGGCCAAGTCAAATCTCTGAATAAAAAACATTGAAAAAATCTCTGAATAAAAAACATTGAAAAAGCTCAAGAAACCTCTGCATCTGTAAGTAAACTTACTTCGCCTTTGTCTTAGATTTCTTGAGAAGACTGGAAGTTCTGAACTCAGCATCGTCTCTAATAAAGCTCCACCAGAGAATGGTTAGAGGAACTGTGGCGAGGTGCCAAATAGAGTGAGCATCGAAGTAGCCTCCATACGGAGGGAAGTCATATATCTCTAAAGCATAGCTAAACCTGAAGCTATCACAACCACCCACAGTTTCCAATTAGAAGGATGCCTAGAAACAGCTGCCAATCTTGCCAATAGGAAAGGCTGAGCGACTCCCATGGCCACACACACAATCATGTTCCAACATGTAAACAACATTGAACTCACAGAGAATGTGGAGGAAACAAAATGGAACTGGTTTCAGATAGGGGAAAGAGTTCTCTGTATACCATAGTCAAGTTTGTAGAAGTTAATGTACAGTACGTGGGTGGTGACTAAAGCTAGTACTGGAGCGGATACCATGACTCTTGCAGCCTCCACCCGAACATCAAAGGTTCTTAGGATGGATACGATGAGTGAGAATCCAAGAACGTCTATTGCAGATGAGTAGTCCAACATCTTTGTGATGTCAACATCCCTGAGAAACCATAGAGACAGATCACCAGAAGATTGTGGATGATAAAAGTAATGTTTAGATGATTACCGAGTGTGGAAAACTGCACTCCAGAACCAAGAGTTCACGGACAGAAACCAACATATTCATAGTAACCCGTCCTATCTTGTTTGAGAGGCAACTTGTAGTATAGTGTAATGAAGAAGGAGAGCCAGCCATGGAAATGCATCGCTAGGCTTAGCACAGAGAAAGTAACAGAAGCAGGGTCCTGACAATGACCATGGGCTCTTCTCATCATGGCTACCATGTCCGTTTCCTGAACAAATTCATTAATTATTCCAGTTCTCTAAACATAACATCTAAATGTTGTAGCTTCTCAATCTTACCATGGTATTCTCCATTGAGCCAGCCATGCAATGTGTGGCCAACGTTAGAAACTCTAACAGTAGGCTTGCCTCCTTTATTCTTAAGGTCACTAACATCTATCTTGAACCTATAATATAGAATATTAATCAGATAAAATTCTTATGTTTCTTTTTGATGTTTTCTTCTTGAAATTCTAATTCATAAAAAGAAATCAGACTTGTACGCTTATTTTGTTGTGTACCATCCGTAATCAGACTTGTTTTTGGACCGGTCTTGGTGAACACCTTGAAATTAAACTTCTTATTTGCCTTCTTTGACTTCATATAATTCCCTGCAGTGTGATGAGAGACAATCTGAAACATATAGCAAAAAAAAAAAGAAAGTAAATAATCTCTTAATTTTTTATCCATACAATACCTTAGTAGAGTGGTTCCCATGAATTCACCATGCTTCTTGATGTTTTTCGAGTTCCATAAACGGGGAAGTCGAGCAACAATGAATGCTTGATAAAGAACATTAACTAACAGAGGTTCTGAAGATTCATCTATAATTTATAGGTTTGGCGTGAAGGAAACGGAGAGGTCGACATCGCTTCTGAATTAAATGACGAAAATATTAATTGGTAAATCAAGAGACATACGTTAAACAATAAGGAATATTAATGTTTGGTGTTTGCAGAAAAGCTGAACGGAGACGGCAAAGGTAAAGAGACGAAGAACAATTAAAAAAACCCTAATCGACAAAACGATGTGTTTAATAACATAATAAAACATTAATTGAACGGGAAAACTCAAATCATACCATATAATTTAAAAACAAAACGCGAGAACAAAATTACTAAACCAAACCGATAATCATGGACCCCACAGTCTTTATAAAATGCATATGTGTACACCTTAAAGAGAGAGTAAACTCTCATATCATAAATATATATTACTTTCGGTCATCACTGTACAAAGTATCCTTTAGTTTAATGGTATAAATGTTTGTGTTTATATCACAGTAATCCGGGTTCAAGCCACAGATTTGCAATTTTTTCACATTTCTTAAAAGTGAGGCCCACTTACCAGCTGACGTGTCGCATCAGGAGTGATGAAACTGGCTCATTATAACGTAGATTTTTTTTCTTTTCTTAAAAGATACACCCTTTTCAGACATCATTTAAATATCTGAATGACACACCCTTTCCCACTTTTTTTTAATATCTAAATGATGTTGTGAACGAAGGGTTTGAGACTGAATATTTCGTGTGTATTATTAATCATCAAAAGGGGTTCCTTATATAAGGATTACAAGATAGAGATAAATGGAAAGAGTACTTATCCTAATCCTACATGAAATAGGAAATCTATTAAATACATTAAAAGAAAGATAACATCTAATAGGAAAAAGGAAAGATGGTTTTCTTTTCTCTCTAAGCCGCCTCTCTCTCTCCTGTAGTCGGCTCTCTCTCTCTCTCTCCTCTTGGACACGGCTGTGGTTGGGCCTGGTCGTGGCCTGATAGGCCATCTCTTCTTGTCTTGGTTAATGGCAATCCACATTGTTCATAACACTCCCCCTTGGATGCCATAACCATACAGAATTTGTAGTACGCTTAATGTTGCCTCATTAAAACTTTATCAGGAAAACCCAATGGGACAAAACCATGATGAAGGAAAAAGAGTACCACACGCACTACTCCCCCTGATGTGAACCTCGGTGTAGGTTCTAAATACTACGCATCTTGATGCGTGATCTATCCTGTCTGTGTAGGAAGGGAGTAATCGGCCAGTTTCATTACTGCACCGTAATTAAGACCTCTTAGGTCGTTTCTCATGTCCTTTGACACTGAGTGTCCCGTTTAAAGCATGTGTGTTAAGCAGTGTGAACCACATTGTCCTCGGGAATCACATGTTGGTCTTTGAAAAACGTGTTTGCATGTATTCATGATTCAGACGTGATCATCTACTTTTATTTACTTTTGGTTAACTATGATAACCATTCTGCCATGTTTCAATCTGGTCGATCAATGTCCAGTCCATAGACCCCGTCCATACATGTCCACTTATTAATCTTATGAGTGTTCAATGATTATTGCTTTGAGGTTTTATAATCTCTTATCATGGCTCTTCGGCCGAACACACTCTCATGTATCTCACATGTGGACATCAATTTCTTTGCTTTAAGTAATGTCTTATTCCTTGCGTTCATATCTTAATGACGCCTAATGACCTTAGGTCATAGATCTCATAAGCTTTATGGGCTACAATACTTCTTTGGTATCCGACAGATTAGATGTCTCCTTTTAATCTTATGACAAAGCTTTATGGAGTTCATACAGCAGCAGACCATTCTGCTATGCTGGATCCTTAAGGGATCTAATGTCTGATTGCAACCTGATGGTTGATCTTTAGTTTCTATTAGCCTGTGACCAAGAAGAAGGGTCAGATGCCTTTTAGGTCTAAAGCCGGACGTGTCTAGAAAATCTGGACGCTCTTTGCTGAAGAGCTGGACGCCCTTGGAAGGACAGAGTCGGACGTCTCTAGTTTGAAGGACCAGACGCTCTCAGCCAATGTGCTGGACGCCTACAGATATGTTTTGTATCATTCTTCTAACCTCTTTTAGGTTTATTATAAGCACAAGGAATTTCTTTATAAATTCTCATATGTATATGGACTGTTATTGGATTGTCTTTTACACAACTCCAAGATCAATAATCATGTGTGATCAATTTCTTTTATATACTTTATGCAGCTGCTTTTGCTTCAGTCCATGAATCAGCTTAGGAACAAAGCTGTTCTCTTATCTTATCTTATCCAGTGATCCATATGCTGCTTACTACATTTAGTGTATCTATTTTCTTTCTTATGACCAGACTTGGTTTAATATCAAAAATCTGTAGCAGCAATCACCACATAGGAGTTCATCTCCTTATAATCTGTTCCTTTGATCTCTGTGAGTACCTTGTGTAAACAAGCTATGATCTAATGCTGTTAATATGAAGACATAGACACTCTAGGCCACATGATCATGTGTCCTCTCTCACGGTTTCTTTATCTCACAAGATCCATCTATTTCACTGGTTTATCAGATGGCGTTTCTGTATATGTACATGGCCAATACGCTCATCTCTCTTTAGATACTTTGAACCTCCACGTTTATCTTTCTATTATTTATAATCTTTATGATTCTATGATTGTATGATGAGTACTCATTCGTGGGTACATGATCCTCGCTTATGTTCAAGTGCTATTCTCTTATGTATCTTTATACAAATGTGTGTGTCGACACTTTCATGTGATTCCACTATGTTCCAGACATGATCTGATCACTTTGAGATTTCATTATCCAGGACCTTTGTTACCTAGCAGCTTGGCGTCCCAAGACTACTTGGTTTGGTACCTTAGATGTGTAGCTGGCCAGCCTTTATCTCTATGTCTGGTATGGTTTCTCTTATAATGACTTCGGATCTGTCTATGCACCTTTTCTTTCTATCTGAGTTTCTTTACTCTTATGGAACACTTGGTCTATCTTGCATAGACTCTATAGCAACTTGATTATGTCTCTTCTAGGACTTTAAATTTCGTTTGGTGCTAAGCTGGTTAGTCATTCTTTTTCGGGTCAGTGTCTGGCATTTCGATTAGCTTCTCAATTGGCTATCTTTATATTATCTTTCTTTGGACGTCTTATATCATAATGTATAGTCCGAGGATCTTGCCAAGACAATGATGGTTAAAACCATTCTTATCATTCCTTTACTCTTTCTTTATCCAGCTTATAATCTTTCTCCTTTAATGTTTGGATAGTCGGATCCATTTGATCATGCAATCCGTACTTGGCCACTATTTTAATCACCCATGTTTTGGCTCAAGCTTTCTTTGAATTCGGGGAGAAAGTAATACTCCTATCGAACATATATTTCCAATCCTCTTCTGAGGTTCCATCTTATACGGCACATATATGTATGTGGTGGTTTTATCTCAGAATCTCTTAAGATGGTTTGTCTGGTTTTAATGACCCGTATTCATTCTTTAGATGGGAATATCTATGCTCACTTATATGGCCTGATGCTTATTATCATTCTGTACATGTATATTCATAATGTCCCCAAGCATATAGGTAATGGCCGAACCTTTTATAGGTAATGGCCTTTCCGGCCGGTTATGGCCTTTGCGGCCAGACCGTTGTCTCTCATGGTCTCTTCGGCTTCTATGGCCGAGTCATGGACTGTGTGCTGACAAGCCTGCACTATTCAGACAAGTCACGGCCAAGTCATGGCCAAGTCGTGGCTAAGCTGTTTATAGGTGATGGCCTCTTTGGTTTGGCTGTTTGTATCATGGCCTCTCTTTGGACGGGTAATGGCCCTTTATGGTTTAGTAATGGCCGAGCCATATATCATGGTGTTTAGACCATAGTACACGAACTTGTAGTATTGATCATGGGTTTATCCTCTCTCCCCCTCATGACCATACTATAAGGTCGTGGTGCTTTGGGATAATTAAGCCTAATGAGTTTCCCTATGTGTACATGTTTCACAACGTGAGATCTTTACGGGATAACTCTGTGCCTTTTCAATATTGATCTTTTGCATCAAGTTCTATACTAGGATGGCTAATCCTATCATGCCATGTAAAATTTCGCGGTGTTTCTCAATATGGTCACCACATTTCTTGCCTCTTATCATACTGATTCTTAGCATAGTATAAATCAGTAGAGATCATCGGTATAGTCTCGACCACTTTCTTTCAAAGGTCTTAGGCGTTTTTATTCTTAAAGATCTGAAGGAACTTTGTTACCTTTCTTGCCCATTGTTTCTTATTTGGAAACCATTCATTATAACTTCAATGGACCACATTTCTTTGGGTGTATATAATGCCTTAGCCATAGTTTCCTACTAGGCTTTCTATACCATTCATGATTTCTTACTTGGTTTTTTTTGAAAAATTAAATTTGACATATATGTGTTTAATTTTGTGTATACTAAATACGTCAAAGTTGATTTTAAGTTTAATGAAGTGTTTGTTTATGTTTAGTTAGTTATTTGATTTTATAGTTTAGGTTAATTAAGTTTTCTAACAAATAATGCATTAGAAGAGCTCTGGGAAAGTATTATGGGCGAATAGTAAATTTAGGGTTTAGAAAACTTCTAAGAAGTGCTTTGTTAGAAGATTTCTACGAAAGTCTTCTCGATCAAAAATATATAACCGAATTGAAAACTTTTGTCTCACTATATAAGAAAATTTACTCTGCAATTCTCCAACCTCTCTCTAACCTTTTTGAACTTGAAAACACCAAACTTTATATCAATTTTTCATTTTTTTTGTCTCATGTATTTCTCACTAGTTTATCTTGTTTTTGTGGGTTTTTAATTATATGTTTCTCATTTTCTACTCCTTTAAAGGTATATCTATAAATTTTTATATTTATGTATTTTTGTGTGTTCAATAAAGGTAGATCTATCTCATTTTCTCTGTTTTGAAGCCATTTAAACGTTTTTGGATTTGCAAGTTTTTCAGATATGAGTCAAATTTGGAAGACTTTTGGGAAGTCTTCTCGGATGTCTTCTAACATATAATGCGCTGGAAGACTTCTTCTGGCGGAGTCTTCTTTCATGTTTCCTCTTTCATAACAGATCTTAGTGTTTTGGTAAGTTTTTACGTCTGATTTTTTTTGATATGGTAACCTCTGGTTGCTTAAAGCTCTTACCGTTTTCCAAACTAAAACTCTTCAACCTCTCACTAATTTTGTAAAACTTAAAAACACCAAACTTTATATCAATTTATCATTTTTTGTCTCATGTCTTTCTCACAAATTCACCTTGTTTTGCAGGTTTTTATTTCATGGTTCTCATCTTATACTTCTTTAAGAGTAGATCCAAAATTTTTGGATATGTATTTTTGTGTGTTATTTAAAGTTAGATCTATCTCATCTTCCACCCAATTTTTCTGTTTTGAAACTGTTGGGGTCGAAAACGGTTGCGACGAAGTTAGCGTCCAAATCCTCGAAGAAGAAAACGAAAAACCTTCTTCGACAAACACTTTTTCGAAATAGATTCTTCTTTACGAAAAGCTTTACGGAGGAAACACGAGTCATCGGACAAGAGCTAGAAAAGGGTCGCTACGCGGCGACCAAACGCGTGCTCCGCTTGGTGGCTACGTAGCGACCGAGCTCGAGCTGAAACTCGGTCGCTACGTGGCAACCGAGCTCGAGCCAAAGCTCGGTCGCTACGTAGCGACCGAGCACTTCCAAAACGTCGATACGACATTAGTCCATGTATTCTCGTCTACCTTTCGATGCTATCTCCCGAAGACCGTAGTGAACGCATTTCACGTTTCCCGCCATTCTAAGTTATCGATCAAACTTTACCGTAAAAACCGCGGAAAGTTCGTTCTTTATCGAAAGAAGCCGTAATAAACGCTTCGAGTCAGAAGACGGCCCAAAAGGACCTAAGACATGACTCAAGGCCCGACTTACGATTTCTTAACCAACAGCCCGTGAGCCGCATAGCGGTTTACTCTTGGTTCGCAAGGAAAGATAAATGTCAAGTTTCCGCGGATAAATACGAAATTTTGAAGATAACTACGAAGATCGGAAAAAAATGGAATATCTCCATTTTTATGCTATGGTGGCTTAAGGGCAGAAGAGGAAAAGCGTAAACCGACCTTGGAGCCAGTATATAAGGAGCCCTTGGCGAGAGGCATGAGGGGAAGACTTTTTCAGAGCAAACTTAGCACTTAGAGTAATTAGGCAACTTTCCGTTTTGTGTTATTTCGAGCTGCGACTCAACTAGGTTTTGCAGTCTTAGGTTGTTAGAACTAGGAATCTCGCCGACAGCTCTCGTAGCCAAGGCTTCTACCTTGTTGTAACGCTCTTACGCGAATACGGAATAAAACTCCTTTTGCTCTCTTTTACGATTTCTTATTTCTTTTCGTCTTTAATTGCGTGTCCTGATTGCTTGGCGTGTGGTTTAACCAATATCCGAGACCTCTGGGAAATTAGGATTTTTCCAAACTTTCCTAATTTAATCGGAAATCGACAGTGCAAATTTCGGTTCCCACAGTTTGGCGCTAGAAGGAGGGGGATTCGGATCAATCTAACTCTCAACCACATCACGCTCAACCAGACATGTCAACTAACGACACAGATAACGTGCAGACTCCTCTTAACGAAGGCAGTGGCACTGATCTCCACACTCCCGCAGCGGACGTATCCGCGGCCAACGCACCATCCAACGCCGTGGCACTCGAGGAGTTTAAAAAGATGCTCGCCACCTACGAAAAAAAAGTCGGAAGAACAGGACAAGCTCGTGAGCACCTTGACAAAACAAGTTGAAACTTTAACGGCAAGGACTCAAGTTATCTGCCCCCGCGGAACCACTAAAGTCCGCGGGAAAAGACTCAACTTCGCAACCCCACTCAACAGGCCTGGAGCTGCGTAGGAACGACCTTCGGGTCAAAACCCTAGCGAGAAATCTCCCATCGAAAAGGGAAACTCTGAAAGCCCTCCGCCTCCCGCGAAGGCTTCGGGGGACAACGGAGTCGAGCAAGTCGACCTGGATCCTAGTGATGTCTCCAACGATACTGATGAGGACGTCGACAGACATCCTAGGAGGACCAGAAGCCGATTCACTCGGGAAAGCTCTCCATTCGACAAACCAATGACAGAAGAGGAGGAAATCCTCTATTGGAACGAACAAGAAGAGCTGGCTGAAAAGCAAACCGAGCTCACTCGCAGTAAACGCCGACAAGCACAAAAATCTGCTGGCGAGACGTCGGATATACGCGATCTTCGCGACTATATCACAAAGACTGCGGCAGAAGTAAGAGCCGTAAAATCCCAAATCCATCACACTACCAGCGCGGCCCCCGAGATCGACAGGCTGCTGGAAGGGGCTCGGAAGACCCCTTTCACCACTCGCATCTCAGATACGAGGGTATCCGATCCAGGAAAAATCAAAGTACCGAAGTATGATGGCACGGCCGATCCGAAAGCACACCTTCAGGCTTTCCACATCACGATGGGAAGAGCGAGGCTGAAGAACGGCGAAAGAGATGCCGGCTACTGCCGCCTATTCGTCAAGAATCTAGAAGGAGTAGCCCTCGAATGGTTCACACGCCTTAAGCGAAACTCTATCGGAAGTTTCCGACAGCTCGCATCGGAATTTCTCAAGCAATACTCTATGTTCATAGATAGAGAAACTTCTGATGTCGATCTCTGGAGTCTGTCCCAGAGGGAAGACGAACCCCTCTGTGAGTTTATCAGCCGATTCAAGTTGGTAATGTCCAGGGTCAGCTGGATAAGCGACAATGTGGCCATCGATGCGCTCAGAAAGGCGCTCTGGTACAAGTCGAAATTCAGAAAATGGATATCCCTCGACAAACCGCGGACGATCCAGGACGTCCTCCACAAGGAAACGGACTACATCATGATCAAGGAAGAAACGAAAGTCTTATCGCAAAAACATAAGTCGGCGAGACCATCCTCGTAAGATGTAGATCCAAAAACGAAGAAGAAGAACCCTCGTAACGACAAGTATGTCCATCACGAGGGGGAAGATCTCCAAGGAGGGCATAATTACGCGATCGGCTCGGACCAGGGCCGAACCACGGGTAATACATGGACTCGCAATCAAGGATATGATGAAAACACCTTCTGCGAGTTCCACCAGTCCCGAGGACACTCCACGACTAACTGCAAAGTCTTGGGAGCAAGGCTGGCCGCGAAGCTACTAGCCGGAGAGCTCTCGGAAGTGACCAGCGTGAAAGAACTCATCCTCGAGACCGATCACCCCCCGAAGCCGGATAGATATCTTCCCGCGGAGAGATCTCCTCAAAGAAACCAATCTGGGGATAAACGCGGCAGGAGGCCAAACAACAAAGGAAACGATAACAATCGTCGCAGAGTCAACATGATCATCGGAGGATCGCAATTCTGCAACGATACAGTTTTGGCCATCAAGGCTTACCAGCGGAAAGCGGAGTCGAGCGCAAACTGGCCTACATGGTCGCCTACCCGAGATGATCAGAACTGCTCAATCACCTTCACAAAGGAGGAAGCCGCCGGGATCGATCAACCTCACTGCGATCTGCTCGTAATAGACCTCGTCATACAAGATCTGGAAGTCGGAAGAGTACTCATTGACACGGGAAGCACGGTCAATGTAATCTTCCGCGACACTCTCAATCGGATGAGCATCGAACTCGGAGAAGTAACTCCAACTCCGAAACCGCTCACAGGCTTTTCAGGCGAAGTATCGATGACCCTCGGGTCGATTCAGCTACCAGTCATGGCCAAGGAGATCACAAAAATCATCGAATTTGCGGTAGTCGATCATCCTGCCATCTACAACATGATCATGGGAACCCCATGGCTCAACGCTATGCAAGCCGTTCCATCGACGTACCACTTGGGTGTCAAATTCCCGACCGCAAACGGAGTTGCAGTTATCTGGGGATGTCGGAAACAATCGCGACTGTGCTTCCTCGCGGAGCAAAAGTTATGGCAGATGACGACCTCTGCAACGGCAAATCGTAAACGCACGAAGATTGATAAATCTTCGACCAAAAACGTTTCAAGAAAAGACGATTTAACATCGTTTGCTGACGCAAACGCTTCGGGTGTCGAAACTCAACATGAGTTCGAAGCCGCACTACAACTCAACCGGAACATACGGAAGAGAACACTGACCCAGCCACGATCTTCACGATCAAGGCGGTCAGCACGGCGACAACCGCCGAGTGAAAACGCTTGCGGCATAAAACAGAACTACGAGATGGCTTGATCCTCGAAATAGGTACGTAGGCAGCTCGTCGAAAGACGAGTTCAGCTATCCCCCTCTCTAAAAATGGGGCGGAGTGGGTGCGTATACTCGTATACTCCCACATAGGAAAAGATGAGTTATTGTAATCGAGTTCTTTAGAGATTTCGAAAATTTTTACGATCAATATGCGTCGCTCCTTTTTAAGACACTAGCAAAAGTCTCAGAACACGCCTAGAAAATCTACAAACGTTAATACTCTTGCCAGCAGCCTCGTACGGCCCAAAATCGCAAAAAAATCTCACTTCAGCACCGAAAATATACGTATAGTCTTCGAAATAACTGCGAGACGTCGCCAAGTTAAAAATCGAGATGATACGAACAAGTTGTGCGAACGCGACCACTACAAATCTTACACTCCATTCGTCGATTGTCCCCGACGAACACATCAGCCGTCTTTAACAAACGCAACTTGATCACTCTTTTGATCTTTGAACGTCCAACACAAGGACGAAAGCGCGCTACAAAAAAAATCCGAAATTTTGGTCTAGCACTTCCAGTTGGCTTAAAAATTTTCTCTGGAAATATGCTCGATTCGTACCATACAAGTCGTATAAGACGAGAACCTATCGCGGACTATAAATCGGTACGAGTCAGGTAGAAATCGCAACAGGAAAATCGATAGCCGGCTAGTCACCGCACAAACATTAAAACCGAGAGTAAACCTAGGTCTTGCCCTAAACCCATTGCATTGGTCTCAGACATCTCAAAGACATGATATCTAAACGATACGAGATTCTAAAACATGTCTCTTCGTTCATATCTCAACGTTCCCGAAAGATCGTAAATATTTTTTACGAAAACTCACGTCTCAAACAAACCAACAGATTGAACGCCTCAACGAAGTTAAATATGAGACGACAACTCATGTTTACTTCAAACCCACTCGAAACAAAGTAACTCAAACAAACATCCATTATATAAACCGCATAGCGGTAGGGGTTCAAAGCCACCAACGGCCAGTCCCGATAAAAACGGCCAAAACAGGCCCATACAAAGTTCGAAGGCCACACTCGGCCAGACATATATGAACAAAGGCCACACTCGGCCGCTAAATACTAGATAAGGGAAAAACCACTTCCCGTCAAAACACTCACAGATCAAAGTTAAAATTCCCAGACAAGGAAGCTCCGAATGCATCCGCGGGATAGTTCACTTCCTCATCGTCACCGGCAAAATCAGTCGTGGTTTCTACGGTATCAGGAGAAACCGGGATGGGATCCCAGAATCCCTGAATTTTCCCATCGATAGGAGGAATGAGCGTCTCAGCGTGAGCATGATCCTTCATGCCACCCTTCATTAACTCCATCTCCCTCTCGAAAACGTAGTCATCCGCCCGCGTCTTCCAAAGGCTCCCGACAAAGCCGCGACACTCATGGAAGTCGCCCAGCGAGTTGAAAGCGTCCTTAAGATTCTCGTATTCAACCTGGAATTGAGAAGCGCGAGTCTTCATCACCTCGGCGATTTCCTTCTTGCCCTTCCGTTCCGCCCTACGAACGGCCCTGGCATGATCACGAGCGAGTTGAGCATCTCGCGCCAACATCTCGTCTCGCATGCGAGCAAGATCCTTTTCCGCCTTCTCCGCTTTAAAGCGATAGATCATGGCCTCTCTATGGCTCGCCAAAATGGCCGATCCAAGCAATTCAAGCCCTATAAAACCGATTGACACATTATAAGCAAAAAAATAAAAAATAAAAAAAATAAAATAAAATAACAA
The DNA here is from genome assembly GCF_020379485.1 of Brassica napus. Taxonomy (NCBI): domain Eukaryota; kingdom Viridiplantae; phylum Streptophyta; class Magnoliopsida; order Brassicales; family Brassicaceae; genus Brassica; species Brassica napus. The sequence goes on along the minus strand of NC_063452.1, from coordinate 40,000,062 downwards.
TCGTCATAATTCTTAAAGTTTATACCCCGTTGATGATACGAGATCCTTCCGCGACGACTTTCGGTCTTCCCGATCGCTCGTGGCCGAAGGAGCATCGAAGCCCGACGGAAGACCAGCGAAGAAATCATCAAAGTCCGGAATAGGGACCTCGCTCGTACCGCTTCCATCGCCGAAAGCAAGGTCTGGATCCCATCCTGGAAGCATGCAATCGTCCACCGAAAACTCCAGGTCACCGAGGTCAATATCTTTCCCCTTCGAAGAGTTCAGCCCCGTCGCAATCGTGGGAGCGGCGTCGGGACATTGGTCATCAGGCTCGGAATCACTCCTTGTTTCTCCGCCCAAAGCAGGACTAGGATGGCACAAACCTCAGCGCCTTTCGAACTCTCGTCGGCGTAAAGGAAGTCCAGAAAAAAGGACCGTCCCTGAGCAGATCCCTCACCGCAATAATGTCCTCAGGAAACGGAGCAAGAGGGTTGATGAAGGGACGATCGTTCGGCAACCTCCGGAACAATGGGATACAACTCTCCTCAACGGACGCGGCGTCTACACGAACGAAGGAGAAAAACTTCTTCCACGAGTTGAAGTTACAAGTAAACCCCTTTACCACTGACATGAAGTTCCGAGAAACCAGCCTGTACGTGTCCGTATCCTTGATGATCTGTAACCGAAGAAGCGCTTCGAAGTGATCGACGGTGAGGTAGAGACCATGCTCGTAGCTCAGGATCAGGACTCCAATGAGGTGCTGGATGCCAAGAGGATTCAGTTGGCTTATCGCCCCCCCCCCCCCCCAAAACGATCCAACACACGGACAATAATCTCGGGGATCGGGAACCACAAACGGCAGCGCACTACGAATGCTTCGTAACAAGTAAAGTAACCCTCCAGGGGACTACTAGCGCATTCTCCTTGACGAGGAACCCTGAATTCCACCGCGTCCAAAATATGGTAGAACAACCGCATGACCTCGAGGAATTCACTAGTACTCCTACTTGGTGCACCTACCTCCACCAGGCGATGGTTCATGACCGGGAACGATTTTTCTTTGGGAGGCGTGATCGAACCGTAACACGCCACCCACCATGCCTCGTTCTCGGCCGGGTCTACTGAGTGAGGAACGAATTCCATCTTCAGCACTCGAAGCTCTTCAAAAACAATCGCGGGCAAGGACCCTTTCTTCGAACTCCTCTTCTTACTCGACATCTCGTGTTTTTCTTTTTTATCAAGAAGGAAATGATAGAGAGAAAGAGAAAGAAGAAAGAACTTTTCAAAAAAAAACCTCTCTATGAGAATGAGTAAGTGTAAAGATTGTGAAGAAATTACCTCCCTTCTTATAGGCATGAGAAATTACTATTTACTTGCAGATTTTTGGACACGAACTTCGCCCAAATACACCAATCTCATCCGAACTCGCCGTACCGCGCATTGTAATCTCACTAGAAATCCACGCTCCCAACGAGCTGGGGGCTAACTGTTGGGGTCAAAAACGGTTGCGACGAAGTTAGCGTCCAAATCCCCGAAGAAGAAAACGAAAAACCTTCTTCGACAAACACTTTTTCGAAATAGGTTCTTCTTTACGAAAAGCTTTGCGGAGGAAATGCGAATCATCGGACAAGAGCTCGAAAAGGGTCGCTACACAGCAACCGAGCGCGTGCTCCGCTTGGTCGCTACGTAGCGACCGAGCTCGAGCCAAAACCCGGTCGCTACGTAGCGACCGAGCTCTTCCGAAACGTCGATACGATATTAGTCCATGCATTCTCATCTACCCTTCGATGCTATCACCCGAAGACCATAACGAACCCATTTCACGTTCCCCGCCATTCTAAGTTATCGATCAAACTTTACCGTAAAAACCGCGGAAAGTTCGTTCTTTATCGAAAGAAGCCGTAATAAACGCTTCGAGTCAGAAGACGGCCCAAAAGGACCTAAGACATGACTCGAGGCCCGACTTACGATTTCTTAACCAACAGCCCGTGAGCCGCATAGCGGTTTACTCTTGGTTCGCAAGGAAAGATAAATGTCAAGTTTTCGTGGATAAATACGAAATTTTAAAGATAACTACGAAGATCGGAAAAAAATGGAATATCTCTATTTTTATGCTATGGTGGCTTAAGGGCAGAACACGAAAAACGTAAACCGACCTTGGAGCCAGTATATAAGGAGTCCTAGGCGAGAGGCATGAGGGGAAGACTTTTTCAGAGCAAACTTAGCACTTAGAGCAATTAGGCAACTTTCCGTTTTTTGTTATTTCGAGCTGCGACTAAACTAGGTTTTGCAGTCTTAGGTTGTTAGAACTAGGAATCTCGCCGACAGCTCTCGTAGCCAAGGCTTCTACCTTGTTGTAACGCTCATACGCGAATACGGAATAAAACTCCTTTTGCTCTCTTTTACGATTTCTTATTTCTTTTCGTCTTTAATTGTGTGTCCTGATTGCTTGGCGTGTGGTTTAACAGATATCTGGGACCTCTGGGAACGATTTTTCTTTGGGAGGCGTGATCGAACCGTAACACGCCACCCACCATGCCTCGTTCTCGGCCGGGTCTACCGAGTGAGGAACGAATTCCATCTTCAGCACTCGAAGCTCTTCAAAAACAATCGCGGGCAAGGACCCTTTCTTCGAACTCCTCTTCTTACTCGACATCTCGTGTTTTTCTTTTTTATCAAGAAGGAAATGATAGAGAGAAAGAGAAAGAAGAAAGAACTTTTCAAAAAAAAACCTCTCTATGAGAATGAGTAAGTGTAAAGATTGTGAAGAAATTACCTCCCTTCTTATAGGCATGAGAAATTACTATTTACTTGCAGATTTTTGGACACGAACTTCGCCCAAATACACCAATCTCATCCGAACTCGCCGTACCGCGCATTGTAATCTCACTAGAAATCCACGCTCCCAACGAGCTGGGGGCTAACTGTTGGGGTCAAAAACGGTTGCGACGAAGTTAGCGTCCAAATCCCCGAAGAAGAAAACGAAAAACCTTCTTCGACAAACACTTTTTCGAAATAGATTCTTCTTTACGAAAAGCTTTGCGGAGGAAACGCGAATCATCGGACAAGAGCTCGAAAAGGGTCGCTACACAGCGACCGAGCGCGTGCTCCGCTTGGTCGCTACGTAGCGACCGAGCTCGAGCCAAAACCCGGTCGCTACGTAGCGACCGAGCTCTTCCGAAACGTCGATACGATATTAGTCCATGCATTCTCATCTACCCTTCGATGCTATCACCCGAAGACCATAACGAACCCATTTCACGTTCCCCGCCATTCTAAGTTATCGATCAAACTTTACCGTAAAAACCGCGGAAAGTTCGTTCTTTATCGAAAGAAGCCGTAATAAACGCTTCGAGTCAGAAGACGGCCCAAAAGGACCTAAGACATGACTCGAGGCCCGACTTACGATTTCTTAACCAACAGCCCGTGAGCCGCATAGCGGTTTACTCTTGGTTCGCAAGGAAAGATAAATGTCAAGTTTTCGTGGATAAATACAAAATTTTAAAGATAACTACGAAGATCGGAAAAAAATGGAATATCTCTATTTTTATGCTATGGCGGCTTAAGGGCAGAACAAGAAAAACGTAAACCGACCTTGGAGCCAGTATATAAGGAGTCCTAGGCGAGAGGCATGAGGGGAAGACTTTTTCAGAGCAAACTTAGCACTTAGAGCAATTAGGCAACTTTCTGTTTTTTGTTATTTCGAGCTGCGACTAAACTAGGTTTTGCAGTCTTAGGTTGTTAGAACTAGGAATCTCGCCGACAGCTCTCGTAGCCAAGGCTTCTACCTTGTTGTAACGCTCATACGCGAATACGGAATAAAACTCCTTTTGCTCTCTTTTACGATTTCTTATTTCTTTTCGTCTTTAATTGTGTGTCCTGATTGCTTGGCGTGTGGTTTAACAGATATCTGGGACCTCTGGGAAATTAGGGTTTTTCCTAACTTTCCTAATTTAAACGGAAATCGACAGTGCGAATTTCGGTTCCCACAGAAACCATTTGAACGTTTTTGGATGTTTAGGTTTTTCAGATATGAGTCAGACTTTGGAAGATTTCTTGGAATTCTTCTCAGAAGTCTTCTAACATATAATGCACTAGAAGATTTCATGGAAGTCTTCTGACAGAGTCTTCTCCCATGTAAAGTGGATTCAAAGCTTGTCTTTGTGGAGGAGTAATCTATAACAATTTTGTTTATGGTTTGTTTTGTAATTTGTATGTGTACTCCTTTAGTTGTGACATTTGAAGAGGTATTAATGAAAACAATTGGTAAATATGTTCATGTTTACAATATTATCATGCCAAAAATACTTGACATTATTGAAGTTATTGATATAACTTCAATAGCAAAACACAATAACACAAAAAAATTAGTCAAATTTACTACAGCTAAAGGAGAAGGCTTCTCAAGAAAACTTAGTCAAGTTCACAAAAGATCAAACATTACATAACTTCAAACATATAATAGTTTCACCGGAAAACTTCTCGGAAAACTTCTCGGAAGACTTATGGGAAGACTTCTCGGAAGAATTAAATTTCAAGCGAGAAATTAAAATATAAGCGGAAAATTAAAATTTAAGCGGGAAACTCAAATTTTAAGCGAAAATTAAAATTTTAAATTTCATGAAAGTTAAAAAGTAAATCTTATGATCTAAGAAGACACATTAAACCATATGACTTGATATTCTTGAAGTTACTTACCACTTTTGAAAGTTAAAAATATATCTTGAAGTTGAAAATACAAGTTTTACAAAAACTAACATAGAAGACTTCCCCATAAGTCTTCTCTCATTAGCTAGAAACATTAATAAACATGAATGTTGGTAAACAAATAACCATCACCAACTAAGTTATGAATTTCATTCAGGAGCCCCAATATGAACTAATATACATGAAATAACAAGAAACTATTAAAAATTCTTTTTAATTTTTACAGAAAATGAAATTTTATTACACATTGAAAATGAAAGTCTTCTATATAGGATATTTTTGCAATTGAAATTTTACAAAAGAAGACTTTCAGAGAAGTCTACTCTACAGCATACTTCTTTGGAAGTTTTCCTTTGTAAATATTGACTTACTTATATTTTTGAAAATATCTCGAAAATACCAAAGAAGACTTCCCGGTAAATATTATTCTAGGATGAACATGTTAGTTTGGAAATCGGCCGAAATGTGTCAGAAATTTGAATTTGTCTAGACGACTTACAAGGAAGTCTTCCAAACTCTCGGTGGAAGTCTTCTCACTATCGCTAAAATTCGTCTCAGATTACTTTTGCAATTGAAAAATTAAAATTAAATATTTAATTTTAACTAGACAACTTCCACGTAAGTCTTCTGTGATAACCAAAGGTTTGACCAGAATCTCGAATAAAATTTTGGAAGACTTTCGTGTAAAACTTACATGAAAGTCGTCTAAATAAATGTAAATATTTAACTTTTATTTTTCAATTTAAAAAGTATCATGAGACGACTTTCACCGACAGTGAGAAGACTTACACCAACAGATGAGAAGACTTCCCCGAAAATTCTTCAAAAGAAAGTCAAATTTTGACACAATTCGGTCAATTACAAAATTAACATGTTTATCCGAGAAGACTTACCGGTAATTCTTCTCTGGTATTTTTGAAATTTTTTTATTAACAAAAAAAGTTGGAAAACTTCCATAGAAGTCATCTTTAAAAACACACACAAAAAGTCAATTGCAAAACTAACCTCTGCATTGATCTGAGGACTTCTGTATAAGTCTTCAATGACCAAAAGACTTATACGGAAGTCATCTTGGCCCACATATCTGGAAAAAAAATTGATTTCATACCTTCAACCAGTGAGATGACTTGCTTAGCTTCTCCAAGCACACAGAATATCAACATTGAAGCGACCCACTTGTTAATCTTGGGATTTTTTTTATGAATATAGAGAGAAAGTGAAAGAGATGTTGTTTTAGTGCATAAGAAATGAGATAGGAGGAGAAAAAATCAATTTTACGGTGCATTAAGAGCTTCAAATTGGTTGTTCATGGTGGTTGGTGTATTCATGGCAATGTCAATGTTATAAATACTTGATGAAGATGAGACTGATAAAGTAAAATAAGTAGTTGTATTTTCTTGAATAATTCGAACTTTTGGGGTGAATAGGGCAAATGAAAATTCCAAAAAAATCATAGGTTAGTTTTTTTTCACTTTGAATTTTGAGTCTTTTTGCAAAAAAAAAAACCTTCAGAATTTGGCAAATCCTGAAATTTAGTATGTTCTTTAATATCAACTAGCCGCGTTTTGAAAGAGCGGGCAAAAATAAATTCTCATGAAAGGAAACATAGCCCATATACGCTAGGGAGCAAGGCCTCCCAACTCACCAAGAAGGATATCCATCTCCACTTCTTCAGAAGAATTAACGGATCCCTCGCCAATCTCTCTCCTTACAAGCAATACTGAGCATGTAACAGTTATGATCACAAGAAACACATTAGTCAGGAGTAACAAAGGTAATGGTCAAACGACCCAATTCGGTAAACTCACCTACACGGCTTCAAAACATAGGAAATCTATGAGCATCACAAATTTTCATGAACATGTACCTCTTGTTCCAACGCTACCAGAGAGCATACTACCCTCAACCCCCTTCAACGGCTCCTCAATAATTGATTCACTACAAGAAAACATAATCTTAACGAGGGCGGTTTTCCTCGCTAATTCGTCGTAAAAGAGGCTTTACGACGAATTAGCGAGGAAACGCGTTTGCTCGTTACACGTCTGTCGTAACACATATTTCCTTGCTAATTTGTCTTAACTTAGCGAGGAATATATTTCGTCGTAAAGACGAAGTAGGACGATTCGTCGTAAAGACCACGTCAATATTCCACGTAAGGACATCGCTATAATACCTCGTAAATACCTCGAAAATAGTTCCTCGTAACCTGCACGTAAATACCTTGAAAGAGTTTCCTCGCAAAATACACGTAACAACCACGAAATGATTTCCTCGTAAAATGGTCGTAAAATTTTCCTCGTTATTTCCTCGTAAAATACTCGTTAAATGTTTCTCGTCATTTCCTCGTAAGGTTTCCACGTAAAGAGGTCGTACATTGGCTACGAATTTACTTCGTTTTTATTATTTTACAGAATTTAAAAATATAATTAAAAAATAATTAAAATTATTTAATTTAATAATAAATTAAAATTCAAAATAAAAATAAATCAATATGAAAATATTTTATATATAAATAAGTTTTGAATTTATATAATACAACAACCAAAAAAAAAAACTAAGGGTCGTTCATCGCCCGGTAGAATTCATCACTCCTCCTCGTAACATCCGCCTCGTTATGTACGTCGGATGACTCGCCTTGAATGGGATGTTGTTGTCGCATGTTCCTCAACATGGACTCCCATTCCGGATTTGTGGCCGCAATAACGTCCAAGAAGCCCTCGACTCCACCCATACGAGATTTTGTCGCGGTCAACTCGTTACGCAGCTGAGCGGACTCTCTACGCAGCTCCGTGACTTCATCATCCCGTCGCTGACCATAAGACGATGTCGCTCTCGGAACATCGTTGACGGAACCAATACCCAACGTCCGTCCCTTTTTTTTAGGGACAACCTTAAAAACAAAAAATAAATATTGTAAGTAAAAATTTAAAGTTAAATTAAATGAATAATTAAAAATTAATTTTTTTGAAAATTTACCTCCTCGTAAATCTTATCCACTTCAAGTGTGGATAAGGTGACGGGTAATCCGTCGGTAGACTGCTGGGTCAGCTGAGTCTGGCGGTCTTCAACCCGAGCAACTACGTCGTTGTAGATTTGCTCGGACTTGCCATCTACAAATACGCCCGCCTTGTTCTTGTGGGTCCTCTCGTAAAGTTCCATAAGAGACGGGAGATGTCCCGTCTCTTTGGCCTAAAAAACAGTTAAGAAAGTTAGAATAAATTAATATATGTATTAAAAAAATTATTTAATAAAATATTTAATTACCATTTCCAAACGGACACCGGCGTGGGGTTTTTGGCCCGTAGTGTGAAGCATCGGCCCGTTCCCGTGCTCATCGACCGTGTTACGGGAGTTAGAGCAAGCCTGGGCGATTCTAATGGAATCAGGAAGGCGCCAATAACGGATGAGGCCATCCCACACATCCGTGGTGAGCTCAGCGGGTTTGCCACGCTCATACCCCTTCACGATCCAGTCACCCTTCCAGTTGGAGACCGTGTCCAACAAGCGAACTTTCGCTTTCGCGTTAAACTTCTTCCTCACCCTCTCAGTGATCCCCAAGGCCCAATTATATTTTTGCTGTTGGAAAAAATAAATTAACAATTAGTTTTTAGAAAGTATATATATAAATCATGAAAAAATTAAAATATATATAATTAATTAATAGAAACTTACAGCGTAAATTTTGAACCACGTCTTTCTGACGTAGTGAGGCGTCTTACTCCAGTTTGGATGTGCCATGGAGAAGTAACCCTTGATCGTGTCGGTTACGTCCGATGCAAGACATCCGTCAACCCCCCACCTGGAAAATACAAATTTAAAATATAAATTATTTTTAATGTTATAAAAGAAATTTAAACGAATTAAAAAAAAATTAATGCAACATACCACAACGTTCCGTCCGGTCGGTCTGGGTCGATGACTGGTAAACCTTCTCTGCCTGGCAGACTGAGAATGTCCTCTACAGTGTACTGCGAGTAAGGAGCACTCGGAGGCACCATCAGATCAGGATGAATATCGGCGACCATCGGAGGTGCCATCGGAGGAGGCACAGGAGGAGGCATCGGAGGAGGCACATGAGGAGCCGATGGTGCACTAGAAGAAGTAGACCCAGAGACTCTCTGAGTGTACTGAGTCTCGGGGACAGTCTCCTGGCCCGAAGAACGGGAGCGGAAGAAGAGGCCGGGTCTAAACGACTACCCGGCTCACCGAAGATCTCTCTGTAATGGGCAGTAAGTCTTCCTTTTCGAACCTGGGAAAAAAATGAAATTTTTAAAATTAACATCAACAATATATTTCCCAACATTATCCACCTAATCAACACTAAATAACATAAAATCCGCAAACCTATCTAAATTCCTTATACTAACCACCTAATCTATCCTAAACTAACCAAATTAGAGAGGAATCAGAGAGGCTAACCATTGCTACGAAATGGAGAGGAAGTAGAGAGGAAGTAGAGAGGAAAAAAAGAGTGAGCGCTCGGGTGTATATATAAGATTACATATCGCCGCAAATTCCTCGTAATTTTACGACGAAATAGCGAGCAGTTACAAAGGCCCGTTTTTTTTTTACGAGGAAATTGCGAGGAATCACAAAGGCCCGTGTTTTTTTATACGAGGTATTAACGACGATTTACCTTACGAGGAATTAACGAGGCTTGCTTTCCTATAAATATACCCACAACTCTCACTCTCAAACCACACACAAACTCCCAAATCACACCTTATCTCAAATCACAATCCTCAAAAAAATCCTATTCAAATTATAAATATTTGAAAAAAATAGGAAAAGGAGAAGATATTAGAATTCATTTGGGCGAGACTTACGTATTATAATTGCTGGAAGTCTTGCCACATGTTAATCTGGTATTTCTCTCCTTTTCCTTTTTTTTTCAAGTTTGTACACTACGAGATATTTACGACGATTTATACTTACGTGGAATTAACGGGTTTATGTATAAATCCGTTTACGTGGTCTTTACGACGATTTGTGCTTACGTGGAATTAACGAGTGTTTTGTTTAAATCATTTTACGTGGTAGTTACGACGATTTCATCCTACGAGGACTTTACGACGATTTGTGCTTACGTGGAATTAACGAGTGTTATGTTTAAATCCCTAGAATCCAAAACCCGAAACCCGAAACCCAAACCCGAAACCCGAAACCCCATACCCGAAACCCCAAGCCCCAACCCCCAAACCCGAAACCCAAAACCCGAAACCCAAACCCCCATCTTTAATTTTCTACTTCATATATTCCAAACCCCATATTAAATTTTAAGTTTCGTCGTAATTTTTAACGAGTGTTATGGTTAAATCCCTAGAACCCCAAACCCGAAACCCGAAACCCGAAACCCAAAACTCGAAATCTAAAACCCGAAACCCCAAACCCCGAACCCCTAAACCCCAAACCCCAAACCCGAAACCAAAAACCCAAAACCCGAAACCCGAAATCCAAAACCCGAAACCCCAAAACCCGAAACCCCAAGCCCGAAACCCGAAACCTGAAACCCCAAACCCCAAATCCCATATTCCTTATTTTCTACTTCATATATTCCAAACCCCATATTTATTTTTAGGTTTCTTCGTTATTTCCTCGTTTTGTTACGTTATATTTACGACAATTTCATCCTACGTAGTTTTTACGACGAATTCAACCTACGTGGTATTTACGACGATTTAGTCCTACGTGGAATTAACGAGTCCTTCGTCGTTATTTACTCGTTGGAATACGAGGACTTTACGACGATTTAAGCTTACGTGGAATTAACGACTGTTATGTTTAAATCCCCAGAATCCAAAACCCGAAACCCGAAACCCCAAACCCCATATTCCTTATTTTCTACTTCATATATTCCAAACCCCATCTTTATTTCCATTCCAAACCACAATTCCCACATCTGCTTATTCATAAAACAAACTCCCACATTACCTTATTCATAAAACAAACCCCACATTATCTTATTCATAAAACAAACTCTCATCTTATTCATAAAACAAATACATCAATCGGATACATCGACATTCTCGTCATCACTAGAAACATCATCATTTTCATTAAACTCGTCTTCAACAGCTTCGTCTGTGGCATCATCGGTAAGATCTTCGTACTGATTATGCGGATCAATGAGAATGATGTCATCAATTTCTTGTTCAGGTTCCTCAACTTCATTTATCTGTTCTTCTTGCAATGGTGGTTCTTCTCCACTGATGATTCGTCCTCGAGGTGTAACTTTGATTACTGCTAACCAATTTATACCTGAATCTCTCATCCGAGGGTATGGAAGGAAGCTAACTTGGTCTGCTTGTGAAGCTAAGATGAAAGGCTTGAATTTGTTGTACCTTCGTCCACCGTTGACATCAACTACACCGAATTTGTTAGACCGAACACCTCTGTTGACGACGGGGTCGAACCATTCACATTTGAAGAGGATGCATTTCAGCTTCAGTATCCCTGGAAATTCGACTTCAATAATCTCCGTCAAGATCCCGTAGAAATCTGTTTCCCCTTTCACACATATTCCATAGTTACTGGTCGCCCGCTGTCTACCATAGTCATATGTATGAAAAGTATAGCCTCGTGTGAAATACATCTGTGATGTGGTGACCTTTACAAGTGGAGATTGAATTACTTCGTGTAACCACTTAGGATAATCTGCATCGTCGTCGTCATAATCAACCTGCAAAAATAAAGAGAATGTTAATGAAATACAGATAATGTATGAAAAAAAAGTTTTAGTTAATACCTGATTCCGCAACCACTTAATGAAGTGTTGATCTTTCCTTTTGTCTACGTCACTTGTGGATATACCAGGAAATGTTTCTTCGACTTGAGAAACAAATAGGCTGTAAAATCACATTTTATAGGAATGAATCTCTCGCAATTATACAATTAATTATACTTATATGTGTTTCGAAGTGTCAATATATGTTACCTTTCAAAATAACGCATCAATGGATCTTCGCAATTGAGTAGAATATAGGTGTGTGCACTATGAGCGTCTTGTTCACTCGACCACCAAACCTCTTTAGACTTCCCACCGAGTCGCCCAATCTGGCTAAAGATGTCTGGAACACCAGCAACTGCATATGTTGGCGCAACACCACCATCATCATATCTTCTTGGAGCTCTTCTCCGTGTACGTACTTTTGACGCAAAGTAGTACGATGTGAAGTGAGAAACTTCTTCCGTCAAACTTCCAGCAATTATAGAACCTTCAACTTTGGCGAGGTTCTTTGCTTTTCCCTTCAAATATTTCATGGCTCGCTCATACTGATACATCCATCCGTAATGTACAGGTCCACGAAGCAATGCCTCATATGGGAGGTGGACAGCTAGATGCTCCATGACGTCAAAAAATCCGGGAGGAAATATCTTCTCCAAGTTGCACAATAAGATGGGAATGTTCTCCTGAAGCTGTTCCACAACTTCTTCTTTAAGAGTGCGTGTGCTCAGATCCCTGAAAAATGCTCCAATGCCTTTTATATTCAAAAAAAAATTAAACACATTGTTAGTCATATATTATTTTGTAAATTATTGTGATATAATACACTACGTACCTGCAAGTGCTTCATGTACGTTTGTTGGAAGTAGCTCCGCAAATGCAAAGGGCAGTAGTCGTTGCATAAATACATGACAATCATGACTCTTCATCCCGGAGAACTTTTGACCCTTTTCAACACATCTAGAGAGATTCGAAACATACCCATCGGGGAACTTCACTTCTGATGCCACCCAGTTGAACAACACCGACTTTTTTTCTGAAGATAATCTGAATATCGGAACGGGAACTTGTCCATTGCTTTTAATATGTAACTCGCTTCTTGAGCAAATATCCGGCAAGTCCAACCTCGATTTTATGTTGTCTTTTGTCTTCCCTGGGACATTCAATATTGTATTCATGATGTTCTCAAAGAAATTCTTCTCTATATGCATCACATCGAGGTTGTGGCGCAGAAGAAGATCCTTCCAATATGGCAACTCCCAAAATATACTCTTCTTGTGCCAGTTGTGATGAACACCGTAAGAATCTGGCATATTACGAGGGACATGCCAATTACCACCCCAACGAACTGTTTCGTTAGCTCCGTAGTAGTCGATTTGCGCTTCAATTTGTTCTCCAGTTAGATATGGAGGAGGAGTGTCTCTCACAACCCTTTTGTGCCTAAACAAATTCTTGTTTCTTCGGTAAGGATGGCCAATGGGAAGAAATCGACGGTGACAATCAAACCAACTTGTCTTCCTACCATTCTTCAGTTGAAACGCATCTGTCGTTCCATTACAATATGGACAAGCTAATCTCCCATGTGTAGTCCATCCAGACAACATCCCATAGGCAGGGAAATCACTTATGGTCCACAAAAGCATCGCTCGCATCGTAAAATTCGTCTTCGTTGAACAGTCATACGTCCTCACCCCTGTTGACCACAAATCCTTCAACTCTTTTATCAGTGGTTGTAGGAAAACATCCAGGGACCTTTTTGGATGGTTCGGACCAGGTATTAATATGGTCAAGAATAGTAACTCCCGTTGCATGCACATCTCCGGTGGCAGGTTGTATGGAGTAAGAAAGACTGGCCACAATGAATATTGTCTCCCTGACATTCCGAACGGACTAAATCCATCTGTGCATAATCCGAGATACACATTCCGGATATTGCTAGCGAAATCTGGATGTACTTTGTTGAAATGTTTCCAGGCTCTTGCATCTGATGGATGAGTCATCTCACCATCCGTCTGAGTATGCTCGGCATGCCATCTCATCTTTCCAGCAGTCTGCTCTGATTGATACAATCTTTTCAATCTGTCTGTAATTGGTAGGTACCACATCCTTTGGTACGGTACCCTATTACGTCCCCGTCCTTGCGGCTTGAATCGTGGCTTCTTGCAGAATCGACATTCTTCTAGCTTCTCATCATCTCCCCAATAGATCATGCAGTTGTCGATGCAAACATCTATCATCTCCGAAGGCAACCCAAGACTATAAACCAGTTTCTGAATCTCATAATAAGAATCAGCAGACACATTGTCTTCCGGCAAATACTCTTTAAACAAGTCCGCCCATTCGTTCATGCAACTTTCAGGTAGATTGTGATCAGTTTTAATATTCATCATTCTAGCAGCTAACGACAATTTAGAGAGACCTTCTCTACAACCACTGTAAAGTGGTTGATTCGCCGCGTTTAACATTTCGTAAAACTTTTTTGCATCTATATTAGGTTTTTCATCTTCATCATGAGCTACGAATGCATCAGCTACCATATCATGAACCCTATCATAATCTACCATCTCCTCCTGATGGTAACTATGTTCATTATGCAAATGATGATCAACCGGTTCTTTTTCCTGAAAATTGCTATTACTACTACTAGCTTCATTCTGATCATAATTAAAACCTTCTCCATGTTGAAACCAGATATAGTAATTTGCTGTGAAACCTCTATTTATTAAATGCTTCCAAACATTTTCACGGTTTGCCAGTTTCGAATTGTTGCATTTCCGACAAGGACAGAACATCTTACCACTTTCTTGGGCGAGCGGTGTTGAATCTGCTTGATGCATAAATGTCTCCAGACCCGCAAGGTATTCTTTCGTCACTCTCCCGTTAGCATCTCTATGCATATACATCCACTTCCGCAACTCGTAAATAGTCCCGGAGCCAGCCATTTTTTTTCTTTCACGTTTTTTGTTGTTGGTGTGTTTAAAATGATGTTCAAACATCCATATTTATAGGAAAATTCGAATCTGGTAGTTGTAATTTTGCTATGAATTTACGACGAAAATTAATTAGGTGGGCAAAAAAAACGTGTAACATCTATGAAGTTGGTGGATTCAAAAATTTCCTCGCTAAATACACGTAAACTATTCCCTCGTAAATACCACGCAAAATTTACGTCGTATTTACGAGGAAATAGTTTTTCCTCGTAAAATACTCGTAAAATTACATCCACTTTACGACGAAACAGTTTTGTCGTTACGTTACGAGGAAATAACGATGACTTTAGTTTTTCACGTAAATTCGTCGTAAACTCGACGCAAATTTACGAGGATTGTTTTTTTTGTTAATTTTCGTCGTTAAGCATGTGTTTTCTTGTAGTGATTGGCCTTCACGGGAATGGATATGATAGAACCCTTTCTGGTTATCCAAATGGGAAAAATAATACAAATACAATACCTCATGTACACCGAGAGGTATATTGATATCACTCAAATTATCCCAAGGAGTGACTTGTACTCTCTCAAATAAGAGGTTCAATCATAGTACTTAGGGATCGAATCCACAAGGAGCAAAGGCACACAATAGATCCTAATCAGTTTATGATTAAGCTAGGCAAACAGAGTAATTAATAAAGAGCAGGTGTGAACAACGCAGTTGTTCAGATGATTGATTGTAAACAATTACGAGAAATAGCTAAATCTAGTGTTTTGAGGTAATCAGGATTATAGTGATGTAGATGCTAAAGTTTTCAATCCTAGAAATCGAATTCTAATGGGAAAGTATTCCAGCTACCGCATGCAAATAAATCTTATTGACTAAGTCCAATATCACAGATGTCGCTTGTTGATATGGTTCGTATGTCGATCGATGCTATGAGATTAGCGTCGATCAATGTTTACCTAGGCAAGCTTTAGCGAGCTGTTCGATAGGTTCACTAGTATTAAATAAATCAGATGTCACTTGTTTCTAGCAATTCTAACTCAAGGTAATTAATTCAAGTAACAGGCCATGCCGTCGTGTGTGCCTAATTATCTTAAGTTCAGGGTTCTAGTTAGCTACTCTAGAACACAAGCATTACAAACAATTCCTTGAAGGAAATCTTTATCACCTTAGTTTATCTATAGTTTGGGTTAATCCCTCATAACCTTACTTTAAACCCTAAATCTAACAAAGGTAACTACTCAGACATAGCAAAGTATAACATAGCAAATATCTGAACAGAAAGCATATATAGAATAAGGTAGAAAAACTGGAGTTCCAATACAAAGCTCTGAAGGAGTCTTGGATTTTTTTCTCCAAACTACTAAAAACCCTAAATATGTTTTGCCGTGAAAAGATAAAAGTATGAAAGCGTGCGTTACCCAAAACAATGGCAGAGCACATAAATATTAGGTTAAAGTCGGTCAGGGGTATTTATGTAATTTATATGGAACTTGAGCTATAAGTTGGCTGGAAACCAAGTCGGGCCTTGTGCGCTTTGTTGTCGATTGACGGTCATATGTTTGACACTGAATGTCGACTCTTGACTGGTTCGATGGATAGCTACGAGTTTCTTCTAGCTTTATCTCCAAAATGCTCCAAAATCACCACATATCTCCAAAACACTCTTAGACCTGTAAATACTCTAAAAAGACTCCAAAACATAACAAATAACTTCTAAAACTCCTATAATAGCATGGCTAAAAACTGGTAAAATTCATGGTATATCATATATTATGAAACCCATCCAATAAGTGAATGGCGATCAACGTTCTCCAAGTCAATAGATTGAGGTGCGAGGGAAAAATACTAAAATACGAGGAAATTTCGCATCTCAAAGTAGGTATCTCTCCTCAAAGACCCGCCTCCAAGAAAGCCTCAAGAACGATATTTTGTATGTCCCTTCATCATAAGTGGCTCCAACACGATTGGACTATGAAAGTTGGTATAGGTAAGGAATACTTTCTCCGAATCTCAAGGATCTCACTCTCCCCTATCTCGGAACGAGGACCAATCTCCACGCAACCAAGAAGATGATAATGTCTCAAGTGAGCTGTTGTAAATAGCTACCTAATCAACCTCCAGGGCATTATCCAATGTCGGACTAGGAGAAGAGAAAAGACTCTGAAAGAGCTATATGGGTCTTAAAACGGCCACCCATGAAAGAAACATGTAGACTAAAAGCTCAAATATTCTTCCATCTCTTCGGGGAAGTCAAAAATAAAAACCACAAGGCACATATTTAGAAATCGGATCAGATCCTACTTATTGTGTGCCCTATATGATCGAGCCTAGGGCTTACTGAAGTATCTCTCCTATCCAAAAACAAGATGATCCACCTGATATAAGAAGGAACGATGAAAAAGGTTGAAAATTGAGAATTCAATTCTTAAAATTCAAAATTACTTTGCACAACAACCATGATCCATTGAGTATCATGGTAACACCCTATAAGGGTAAACTAAAAGTTAGGAGAATCTCCAAAAGGCTCAATCAAAAATCCAGGATTAGAATATATATCACGGAGAATTTCATCCACAACATTTTTATGTAGCCCATCGGTCAAGTATTACTTCTTATCAACCGAAAGGCAAATAATAAATATGATCTTCCTTGATTATTCAGGCAAATCTACATTACCATCTACAACCAGACTAAGGTCTTTGCTCACTTCAGCATGCCCATGAATCTACCTGCTGAATCTACCTACTGGCTCAGGCCATGACTCCCTGCTCACAAGTCAGAAGATATCACGTTCATGAAGTATTTTGACAAGTTTGCCATCTGGTTAGGCCATGCACCCTCTAGACCATATGATATCCATCAACTATAAAACCATGCACCACTTAGTCCATGCACCATAAGAATTTTGTAGACCACTATAATATGAATTCAGAACCATGAGTCCATTAAGGTCACATGATCATACATGGCTCTGTGCCACGCAACTTAAGAGAACCCGATCTCTTATATCACCATATGCCTTTGCAATAAAGCATCTCATGTTGGATTTCCAAGATTTCTAGGAAACCACCCAAGGAGCGACGCCATGCTCCTCACACCACCCGCAAACTTGTTGTGAAGATATGATTTTGGTCGACTGAAAGGCACAGGTTATCTCCCGAGTTCAAACATGAATTCCAAAGATAAATGCCAAACTGTTGGTGATAATTAATCCAGGAAGCAAGTCTCCCTTCTTAGAGTAGAACGTCAGCCTTCTTCTCCTCCTTAAATGTATTTCTGCCTCTGGGTCATGTTTTCCTGCCTTCAGGTAAAATGGAAAACCTCTACTAAAGACAGATTTATTCCATATTTTAGAATATGGAAGGATGTAACCTAGATTTTGACTATGATGACATATAACAGGGACTCCAAAACCCTCGAAGAGGGATCGCCAACTATTCCCTTTCGACAATAGAAGTAGGCAGCTTAAACTAGGGCTTATGAACATATATTATTTTTTGGTTTATCATGGCTTCCAACTTAAAACAAAGTGATGATAAGTGGATTGGTCTAACCATTTTTATATTATTTCATTAACTCTCCAACTACCGATGTGAGACTGCATTCATTCATTAACACCCTCCCTCACGCTTAAGCATGGACAATCGTGGGAACAACATCCACAGGGTGGCCCAACATAAGATGGCTCTGATACCATGTTAAATTTGGATTTATCATGCTATTTCAACTTAAAACAAATTGGTGATAAATGGATTGGTTATAACTCTTTATATATTAGTTCATTAACTCTTAAGCTACTGATGTGGAACTTCATTCATTCATTAACATATATGTTTTACTTTTGCTATATTGATCAATAAAACACTACATTTGATCCATTCTTCTTGATTTACTGCTTTACTTCTTGTTTTTTGTAGTATCACGGAGAACTCTACTTTATTTTACCCTAACAATGTTCAACTACCTACAAGATATGTGATAATGGTAAACAATTTTCACAAACAACGATTCCAAAATGTAGTTTTCTCCATTACACTCGGATCGACTCGGATCGATTGACAATTATGCATGTATGACATCATCTATTGATAGGTTATCTCCGCAGGCCACGAAAACAACTAACGGCTCTACCTGCAACACTCTAAAACATCTGACAAGTATTACATCCTATAATCTACAGAAAATTATATCCTTTAGAAATCGAACCCCATACCGAACGTACAAACCTTTAAAAATTGATCACTATGCTATGGTTCTTCCACAACCAAGCCACTTCCTTAGAAACATTTTGTAATTAGTAATCATCACGTAGTTATTACATATAGACTTAACTGTGTTGGCACTCTATATCGAAATCGCAAAATACATCTAGAATCGACATTTACTTAACCTGATATCACTGAAACATTTTTGAAGTAATCGTAAGAGTTTATAAGTTATATTGTTTTTGTTCAGTCGATTTCAGAATTTGAGGAAGTATCTATTTAAAATCAATCGTTAGTTAATCTAAAAACAAAAACCTAAAATATAAATAGGGAGAATAGTACATCTGACAAGAAATTTTGTTGAGCACGCTTTTGTTGCTCGTCAAGACAGTTTTCATAGCATAGGCAGTTTGGACGTGATGGGCAACAAACATCACACATGAAAATGAAAAGGATAGGAACAAAGCAAAAAACATGTAAAGCAATTAGTCAGATCGAAGAGCAAAGAAGCAAGAAAGAGGAAACATAAGAAGCTAAAGGACCGGAAGTTGTCATCTGGCGAAATATGACTTTTACTTAACGTTGGTACTATTGTGGTAGGGGCCTGCCTTGCAATCTAGAGTTATTACTCTCTAGTTATAAGATCTTTACATCTGAATTATATTATGATACTTGTAATTACTGTAGATGCTCGATAACCGGGTTGAATAAAATGTACTTACTCCGTTTCAAAAATATGTATATTCTAGAGAAAAATTATGTTTCAAAAAGATACATACTCTCTCCGTTACAAAATAAGTGTCGTTTTCGACTTTTAATTTAAGATTTATTAATTTTATTCAACAATTTATTTTTTTATTGGTTGAAATATTGTTAGGTGTATAGGTAATTGTGTTTTTATATAGGAAATATACAAAATTAATTGTTTCTTTAATCTGTGCACATATCCAAAACGACTGTTACAATGAAACAGATGAAATATTTTATATTTTCTATGCAATTTTTGTCAACTAATAATGAAAATTGTGAAGTTCAAGAACATTAACTGCATTTTTAAATTCTTATTGGTTTAAAAATATAGGAAATATAAAATTACAAAAAACTATGCATTTATAACTAAGTTTTAATATGTTTTATTAAAAAGTGTGAAAATTCTAAAACATGTAGTATTATTTTGAAACGGAGAGAGTAATTTGAAGTTAAGCCGTCATTTACGAAGATAGCTCAATTTTTTTGGTAGACTGAACAAACAAATGAGAACATGTATGCGTTATTGGTGATTTATTGATGAATACAACAAAATTGGTTAGAAAAGTGATAACTTTTGTTTTTGAAAAAAAAACAAGTGATAACTTTGAAATTAATTTTTATTTTATAGGATCTTTTGAGTTAAAAATGTTAAAATTGGTGTGTACAACATAACAACACATTAAAATATTTATTTAGATGAGGCTACGATAACACGACTTTCTTTTGTACACTGGATGTGAGCTACCGAAAAGATTAACCGAAAAGATTTAGCTGAGATGTTATATGATTTGTTCACCATTGATCTTAATGTTACATTTATTTATCTTGGAATCAGTTTTTAGTAATGGAGTTCATATTTTGATCTCATATAGAAACCACTTGCTTCTAAGAATATATATTTTTTACACAGTGAGACGCAACACCAACAATCAAAAATATTGTTACATTTAAATAAATTATCACTCATCATTTAAATGAGTTAAAATTTGTAAACTATATAATATTTTTATACAAAAATAAATTTATTAACATAGGTTAAACTTTTCTATGTACAACTATATATTATCTCTTTATTTTGAAACTCTCAATAATATATTGTTTTTTTTTGTCGGTTATCCATGTAAACTAGATCAAGTGATGGCAGACGAGCCGATTTTCTGAGGAGCATCTCCGTCGTCCGGGTCTGATCTATAAATAATATTTTGTTTAAAAATGTTTATATACAAAACTATAATATTATATAATAACCTTTAGGTCATATACTATTTAAGAAAATATATGTTATTAAAAACTATGAAACTTTGGTAATTCATTTAAAATATTAATGACAAATCAAATTTTAACTATAAATTTATTTTTTTATTTTAATTTTAACAAAATCTGTTGAGAAAGATTTAGAAAATATTACCAAAAATCAAATATTTTTAAAAATAATATATTAATGTAGTAACAAAAAAAAATCAAAATTCATGTAATCTTCCCAACTCAAAATTGTTGTGCAATTTTCCCAATTTTTTTGACAAAATATAAAAATTTTAAAATAAATATTCAAACTCAAAACGATAATATACCAAACTTTTGAAAAATACAAATCATAGATAATAAATAATAACTTTTTGAAATTCACCACGAAAAAACAAACTTATATGTTGTAAAAATTAAAAGAAATCTGATATTTTAAATTCTTAAATAAAAATAATTAAAACTTAATATCATAACATCCAAAAAATATCTTATATCAATAAAATTTACTAAAATAATATGATAGATGCTACTATGTATAAAATTTACTAAAATAGCAGGGCTATATTATTTTAACAAAACAGTGTTTTTATTTGTAAATCCCGTAAAATACTAAAATGATATATGTCAAAGTATTTTTTTTTTAAACTGAACATGTTATAAATTATCTTAAACATATTTTTTTAATAATATAAATAAATTTTAAAAATGTATTATATGTAAATGTATAAATTAAAGAAAAATAATATTTTGAAGGAGGTTATCTATTTGATTATTTCAAATTGTTATTTTATTGTACCTAACTTGAAAATATATTAGTAAGTAATAAAAATTAATAACTATGTAAAATGTATTAATCAAATCACTATATATTAATAATTTAGAATAAAAAATATTGACAATATATAATACTATAGAGTTAGACAATATATAACATTAAAATAAAAATTATTTTAGGTTTAAGTTTAATTAGGAGATTTCCACTAGTGAAAAAAAGAAAGGAGCTAAAATATGCAGATCGATTTTGACTATTATTTTTATCAGAATATTTTGTCTACCTTTTAGGTATTTTTTCTTATTATTAGGTTAGAGAGGTAAGAAGAAGAAGAAAAACATGTTGATTATAACAGTTTCTCAAAAGATACTGTGCTAAACCAAAACATGGTTTATGCAACTAATAAAAAAAATTATTGACATTTATTATGTTGACAATCAAAACGTTTGACGTTCACAAAACGGTTTGATTTTACTATACAATTAGTATAGAATTAAATAGTAAGACGTTTGACAAATTCCAGAAATATGGATTAGGTCCACGATTAGTAAATTAGAGAAAGATATCGATGTCTGCGTTGCATCTAGCCAGAAATATGTCGATATCGACTTTGCATCTAGCCTAACATCTACAGCCAATGACTATCTCGTTGGTTTTGAGTGATTTTGTGGGCTGTAATTTTACAATAAATAAAAAATATGAAAACAAGCCTATGAGAGAGTCCTACCGTGACTCTCTTCGTGTGGGGGACTTTCACACTCATCGTCCTCCGACCAAAGCTTAGCTGGCATTCTTAAGTGCTCGACATTACCCCATTAATACTATATTTTGACTTTTATACCGTTCTTTGCCTTTTTGGTTCACCTTAATTATTTCATAAAAAAGGATGATCATTGTTTTTTTTTTTTTTTGTTTTACGTCAAAAGTCATTCTATTACTCAAACTTGAGGTGATCTGGGTAACCAGCCCGGGATAGAACAACCAATAAAAAGTAACTCCCTATGGAAGGATCTAGCAGTCTTAGCTAAAAAATCTGAAGTCTGATTGTGCGCTCGTAGAACATAAATGATGTTGAAATCCGGAAAACAAATCTGAAGCGTCTCAATCATTTCCAACTCTGTCGTAAAGCTTAGCCAAGCATGAGGTTCCTTCATCATTGCAATCAGCTTCTTGCAATATGTCCCAAAGCTCAAAGCATGTTCTCCATTGCCCACCGCAGTGCTTCTACTTCCGAATGCAAAGCTGATTCGCGCCGAGTGAAGTTCCTTGCCCCATAAGTTGAATGTTCCCACCACTGTCCATCCAAGCCCATCCACATCCACTAAAATGAGCAGAAGCTGTCCAAGATCCATCTAACAAACAAATATTACCCAAGCTTATGACTTGAGATTCCTCAGCATTGATGTCTTGTACCACTGGTTGTACCACCTTGTTCGCCTCAAACCATGCTTGACATTCGCTTTCTGCATATCGGACTAGCTCCAAAGGATCTCTGTCTATCCCCCTGAAAAGTTTATCATTCATAGCCTTCCAAATGTATCAGATTAGCCAGGGATAAGGATCCCTGTCCTGGTCTGGCTCAATGATAGCGTTTTTCCTCCAGAATAGATAGTCCATATTTGTGTAGACGCTCGGTACTGGGAATATATTTGGGCTCGTTGGAGTTGATGATAGAGACCAAACTTGTAGAGCTGGCGGGCATTAGAAAATTGTGTGTGTTACAGATTCTTCTAGTTCTCCACATCTTGGACAGTAGTTATCATACCTCATATTTCGCCTTGCTAAGTTCCTTGTAACTACCACATGACCAGTTAACAATTGCCATATAAGATGACATATCTTCTTAGGCACCTTTAACTTCCAAGCAAAGGCTTGAAGCTTGGTGATACTTGGCTCCACAATCTCCTTTTCCTCCTCTGTCTTTAATAAATTCTGAGGAACCCAATATCCCGATTTGACCGTGTATTGTCCATTCCTTGTGTAATTCCAGCAAAAAGTGTCTCGACGGTGAGCTGAGCTTATGGCCAAACTCCTTATAAGTGGTATGCCATCCATATTGACATAGTTCTCCAACAAACTCTCATCCCAATCCTTCGCTTCCTGGTTAATGAGATCGCTCACTCTCATATTGGGAATCATAAATGGCGCCACCGGGATAGCTTGTCTCGTAGGGGTCGTTGGGATCCACGGATCTTCCCAAACCTTGACTTCATGACCCGAATGAATCTTCTGTCTAATTCCCAGCATCAACAACTCCCTTGTAGCCGAAATGCTAGTCCACACATACGATGGGCTATTAGCAGAGATTACTCTTAGTGGCGAGCTTAGTCTATAGTACATTCCCCTCAATACCCGGGCAACCAAAGAGTCAGGTAACTAAACAAGCCTCCATAGCTGCTTCGCCAAAAGGACCAAATTAAACTCATGGATCAAGCGAAAGCCAATCCCACCCTCCTTTCTTGGTAGACAGACTTTTTCTCATTTCGCCCAGTGTATTCCACATTTTGGTGGATTTGAACTCCACCAAAACTGAGCAATAGCCCTTGCTAGGTTTTCACATGTCTCCAACGGGAGAAGGAAAGTAGACATAACGTAAGTTGGAAGCGCTAACAAAATAGATTTAATCAGCACTTCCTTTCCCCCTTTCAATAGCCATCTGCCTGTCCATCCATTCACTCTGTGCATTTGCTTATCCTTGAGAAACGCAAAAAGTTTACACTTGGAGCCACTTATGTCTTCCGGGATACGTAGGTAGGTCCCCATTCCTCCCTCATTTTGTATTCCAAGAACCTCTTTAATCTCTTGTCTACTAGTTGCATTGATTTGCTTACCAAAGAGTAAGGACGATTTGTCGAAGTTGACACATTGACCTGATGCTTTACCATACTTCCTGACCACTTTCATTACTTCTTCACATTCACAGGGCTCCGCCTTACAGAAGAAAAGGCTATCATCAGCAAAGAGAAGGTGGGATACCGAAGGACACGCTCGTGTGACGGCTAGCGAGCGCTTCCGTGCATAGAATAAAAATGAAAGGAGACAAAGGATCTCTTTGGCGTAGGCCTCTACCAGGAACAATATTTCCTCTTGGCTGTCCATTCATGAGTACTTTATACTTTACTGACGTAATGCATCACATTATCCAGGTGATCCATGTTTCTGAAAAACCCATCTTTCGCATGACAGCCTCAATAAATGACCATTCCATCATGTCGTATGCTTTACTCATATCCTTCTTAATAGTCATCCTTTTGTTAGAACCACTTGGTTTAGTTCTCAGAGCATGGAACATTTCTTGAGCTATCATAATGTTATCTGAAATCTGTCTTCCAGCCACAAAAGCTGACTGGGTTTCCGATATCATGTCTGGCAACACTCTCTTCAATCTCTGGCATAAGACCTTAGAGATTATCTTGTAGCTTACATTACATAAGCTAATGGGCCTGAATTGAGTCATTTCATTAGGCTTTGTAGTCTTTGGGATGAGACATATATTAGTATCATTCAGGCCGGTCGCCACCGTCCCCTCAAAAAGGAATTATTAACCATATGAGTTAAATCATCCTTTACAATATCCCAGAATTTCTGGTAGAAAAGCGCAGTCATCCCATATGGACCTGGAGCCTTCTCTGGATGCATAGCAAAAAGCTAATTTGACCTCCCATTCCGTGACCGGAGCTGTAAGGCTGTCATTCATTGCCCGGTGATCGTCGTAGGGACTTGAGCCAGTGCTTCTTCAACGTCCTCCGGGTTAGATGATTCAAAAATATGTCTAAAGTAGCAAGTAGCAATGGCTACTAATCCTTCTAAATCCTCAACTACATTCCCATTTGCATCCCGGAGCTGCGTTATCTTATTTCGTGCCCTTCTTTGCTTTGTCAAAGCATGAAAGAATTTTGTATTTCTGTCACCTTCTCGTAGCCAAAACACTCGACTCTTCTGTTTCCAGAACATTTCTTCTGCTTTAAGAGCATCTGAAAGTTCCTTCAATGCTGCTGTGAACTGCTCAGTGGTAGCATTATCATCTACATACAAGCCCTCCACTTTCTCCTTAAGCTCCTCCACTAATTTTGCGGAATTAACATTATGTTCTCTCCTCCATTCGCTCAAGGCTTTACGGCAACTCGCAATGTGTTCCATAATAGTCACATTGGGAGGAAGATCAGGTAATTTCCATCCCTCAAGAATGACTTTCCTTAACTCTTCATTATCCAGCTATCTTTTGTCAAACATGAATTTTTTCAATCTTCTCGTTGGCTTTGTGAGTATGTCTGCAAGGATCGGACGATGATCTGATCCCCATAACCTCATATACTTCACAGTAGAATGAGGAAATTTCTCATGCCAATCCGCATTTCCTACTGCTCTGTCCAAGCGACATCTGACAGTTGTGCCTCTTGCTCTCTTTCCTACCCATGATAGCATGTTCCCCGTGAAAGGAAACTCTAGCATACCACAATCATTAAGCATCTGCTTAAATGGTAGGAAAGAACTATCAGGACGTTGTCTCCCACCTTCTTTTTCATTATGACCCGTAATTTCATTAAAGTTTCCTATCATGAACCAAAGTCCATTTCTTGTTGTTGAGAAATGCGTAAGACGTTCCCAAACTTGATCTCGTCTTTCTAATACAGGATCACCATAAACAAACGTCATATAGACTTTTATTCCATCAATGAATGACTCAATGTCAATCAAACGGTTATTCGAAAATAAAACATTAACTTGAAATTCATCCATAAAAAATAAAGCTAAACCTTCGCTGAGTCCAAGTGGCTCAACGGTAAACAAATGATCAAAACCTAAGTCGGCTTGAATGTTTTGCAACAGCAGCCTTCTGTTCCTCATCTCAGAAAGGAACACAAGTCTTGGTCGATGCTTCTGACACATCTCCGTAAGGCATCGAACTGTGAGGTCGTTCCCTATCCCTCTACAGTTCCAACTGATTGTCTTCATGGATACTTTCCGGAGGAGTTTTTGGACCCCCCCCAAACCATTCCCCTTACGTGTGCTGCCTCTCAAACTCTTACTCGGCCGTGAACGTTGTTTTTTTTTAATGAACTTTGTCCCTTGAAGACGAACGACGCGCCTACGGAGATCCTGGACGAAGGAAACCCGCCTTCTTATTATGTAATCCCAAAGGGAATCCAGACCTCCCAACACTCTTATAAGAAGATGAGGTTCTCGGCTTTACCAGTGCACTTACATCTCCCTCCCGCTCAACCTCTTGCACATTACCCTCAGTTTCTGCCTCCATATCCATCAAATCCTCCCCCAGTAGGTCATCGTCTTGAGTTTCCACAACCATCACCGGGTCGTGTAGCTCCACATCTGTGTTGATTGTATCACCAATTTCCATGCCATTTAGAGCTCCAATAAACTGAGCATCAGCCGGCAATGCTTTCTCCGTAGGAGAGAAAGTCAACAAACGAGGAGACACTCTAGGACGTTTTGTGACATTGTCATCATTCTCATGCCTAGCCGGCATCATAATTTGACTTGCAATCCTCTTCCCACTGCTCTTATGGAGATCGTGGGCTATTTCATCAGCGGGTTGATGCACAGATGATTCGCCAGTAGACCGTATATGCGT
This sequence comes from Brassica napus, assembly GCF_020379485.1. NCBI lineage: Eukaryota > Viridiplantae > Streptophyta > Magnoliopsida > Brassicales > Brassicaceae > Brassica > Brassica napus. The sequence goes on along the minus strand of NC_063452.1, from coordinate 39,973,147 downwards.
TCCATAAGCACGAGATGCAATCGTTTCCTCCTTATACACCTCACGTGACATCGATCTTTCCTTCACCCTACATGTCGTCGGCCTCTGCTTCCCATAAGGCGCATAACGCGAGCTCTGGCGTGTGTATTCTGAGGTGAGCTTCCTTTCCTTGCCTCATTATTTCCACGCTTTCCTATCCCCCTTACCATCACGGCGAGAGTAAGCGGCCCTAGCATCATTCATAAAGCCGCCATCGGCCCTACGCTCCCTCAAAGGCGATCGACTACGGTGATCTCTCCTACCATAGCCATCTCTTCCATAGCCATCTCTTCCATATCTATTCTCTGTCTCTTTATCTCGCAGCAAGGACTGTCGAGATACATCATTTGCCGGGAGCTGGACCCTGGAGAAGACATCAGATTGCGCTCCTTGAATGGCCAGTGTTGTTTCCTTCGTTGGGCAAAGAGCCAACTCATGAGTAACCATTCCACATGTTTTACCATACTTAAAAATCTTTTCATAATGGATCTGGATCCAACCTTCATCACCTTCTGGCGATGCAATCTTCCTCTTGAATGTGAGAGGCCTCCTAGTATCAACATCAATAAGCATACGCCCTGCCAACTGCTCCACCGTATCAATATGGCCTAGTCTTTTGCCAATGTTTTTGAGGTTTCCTATCGTCCAGAGGTGTAGAGGGATTCCCGTGATCTCGACCCAGAACGGGATGATCCAAGGGTAGTCATCGTGAACCACCGGCTCCCAACGAACGAGCACAAACATGCAAAAGCTATAGTGGAAAGGACCTTGCCTAAGAACAGATTGTAGATCCTCTTCCGTCGCAAAGTTCAGAAGGAACTTGCCATTACCAAGATCATTAGCAGTGATCTTGTCCTGCATCTCCCACTGCGCCGGCATGGTCTGAATGAGCTTCACCACATATTGTTTCTTAGGGTTCAGGACCTTTCCGATTAGAGAAAGCCGGTAATCGCAAATGGTGGGAGAGTCTCCTTGATATGTTAATTTAATGGGCTTGTCGTCATCCTCGTAACATATCCATTTCCCTTTCACATCCGCCATATGAGCAGAACGTGGATGATTCATCCTCTGTTAGCGAAACAGAGATGTTGCCTTGTAGATCACGCGAGAGATGATCAAGTCGATTACAAGGATCGCCGTAACACCAACGATCAAAGCAAATCCGAACGCCTTGCTATGAGGATCGCCGTGCGGGAAGCAAAGAAAACGATCAAGAAGGAGGCGATTACGTGAGGATCACGATCTCAGAAGGAGTAGAGATCACGATCAATACGCGGTCTCGAGAGAGAAAGGATAGCAGCAATGAACAAAGCAGAACGCTCCTGGTAATCTCACGCCAAAGAACGAGAGATTATTTGAAGATCACGATCTCGAAGAAGATCATGATCTAGATCGCCATTGCAGCCGCCTTTCACCTTGGGTTTTAAACTTTCTTAACAGGATAATCATTGTTTTGTTTGTTGTATTAGTTTAATTTTATTTTTTTAATAAACGAAATCGCGCAGAGTACGTGTTCCATTCGCAGCCTCGCTTCTGGATTAATTTTTAAAACTCGTTGCCTCGTTGGCAAACGTAAAAGTAAATACATTCTGGTACAAGTACAACTCGCTGAAGTGGAGTTTATACGGAAGGCTATATCAACCACTATCTTCCAACAACAAAAAGTTCTGATTTGTTCAATTTATTCATTGTATTCCATAATACCGTTTCTTTTTTGGTCAAATCCTTAATACTAGATTTAAATACAATTTAGAAAAGCATATGAAAATGTCATATGAGCAGAACGTGGACGATTCATCCTCAGTTAGCAAAACATAGACGTTGCCTTGTAGATCACGCGAGAGATGATCGAGTCGATTACAAGGATTACCGTAACACCAACGATCAAAGCAAAGCCGAACGCCGTGCAATGAGGATCGCCGTGCGGAAAGCAAAGAAAACGATCAAGAAGGAGGCGATTACGTGAGGATCACGATCTCAAAAGGAGTAGAGATCACGATCAATACGCGGTCTCGAGAGAGAAAGGATAGCAGCAACGAACAAAGCAGCACGCTCCTGGTAATCTCACGCCAAAGAACGAGATATTATGTGAAGATCACGATCTCGAAGAAGATCATGATCTAGATCGCCATTGCAGCCGCCTTTCGCCTAGGTTTTAAACTTCTTTAACAGGATGATCATTGTTTTGTTTGTTGTATTAGTTTAATTTTATTTTTTTAATAAATGAAATTGCGCAGAGTACGTGTTCCATTCGCAGCCTCGCTTTTGGATTAATTTTTAAAACTCGTTGCCTCGTTGGCAAACGTAAAAGTAAATACAGTAAATACATTCTGGTACAAGTACAACTCGCTGAAGTGGAGTTTGTACGGAAGGCTATATCAACCACTATCTTCCAACAACAAAAAGTTCTGATTTGTTCAATTTATTCATTGTATTCCTTAATACAGTTTCTTTTTTGGTCAAATCCTTAATACTAGATTTAAATACAATTTAGAAAAGCATATGAAAATGTCATAGTTCAATGGCCGTTTTTTGTTTTCATGTTTGCTAAATGCCGTTTTTGTTTAAGCTTTGAATAATGGCATTTTGTTGCTCCAGGTAGAAGTCACCACACCCACAATTATCATCATTAATATTTTATTCAACTGGTATACTATTTTCTATTTTCTATTTTCTATTTTCTGAACCATATTTTGTCTAGGATTTCTAAAGTTTTAATATTCACTTTATATTTCGTTATTATTTTATATTCTTTTATTTTCAGATATTATTTCTTGTACTTTCCGTAAAAATGTTTCTAAACTATAAAATAATGTGTTCAAAAAGTCAAATGAGTAAAAAAAATCAAGTACTTCAGTCCACTGAATAGTTTTCTCGACAATTTTGTATATCTAACAAAAAAGTTATGTTTATCAAAATATTAAATTATTCTAAGTTTTTTTTTTTTTTTTTTTTTTAAATTATTCTAAGTTCGTAGTTATTTATGTGACATTCTCATATAGTTACTGAAAACAAATGATTATTTTTTTCCTTTTTTCCTTTCTTCATGTTATTTCGTACTTCTTCCTCTAATGTATACCATTTGTACCACTACAACCATCGACAGTACAAATATATATACTGCAAACATTTTTTTTTTTTGGTAAAATATACTGCAAACATTTGATCATTCGTAACGTGAAATGTTGTTCTTCTGTCCCATCAATTCTCTATTTGTTCACTAATAATTTTATTGTTATAAATCAATTGATGGATGTCCATAACCGGTCCGGTCCATAAACCGGCCCATCCGCAGGAGAGAGAGTCGGCCTATTGAAGAGAGAGAGAGGCGGCCACATACACGTGTTTCCTTTTCCTTGTATGATTAGGATTTCCTTTCTTTGTAATCTTTTCATATTATGTATTAGTAGTCTTTCCTAATCCTAGTTGGTTTAGGTTTTGGATACTTTCCTTTATACTTATCTTGTAATCCCCTATATAAAGGGAACACTTATTCATTAATGAAACACAGAAACATTCAGCTCTAAATCTATTGTTTCACGACACGTTATCAGCAAGATAGTCCCTAAACACCATGAGCCTAAAAACCTAATCGAAAAACTCCTAAACCTAAAACCTAGCCGGCGACCTTGAACCCTAACCCTACGAACCCTAATTTGTTCTTGCAAGCGTTCCAGCTAGTGTTCATCCGATCAGCCCGAGCCCTAAGGTGTTTCTAATACTAGACGAACACAGTCTCAGCTCCATCCATTCTCAGCTTGCATCCCGGACAGCTACAGCTCGCGTTCCCCGATCAGCCAGCTCGCGACCCGACAGCGATAAGCTCGCGCGACTTCAACTCCAGCTCGTTCCAGCTCGCGTCCGTTCGAGGTTCTCTTGGTGGTCTGGTTTCTACAATCTGCAAACAAAAGGTACCCCTAATTCTAAGAACATGAGAATTGAATTTGGATTGTTTGTAAAGATTGAAACTCTAAAAACTAATCTCTAAAGATAAAACCCTAGGACAATAGATCAAACCCTAAAAGAGTAAATCAGAGCTCGAATAAGTCTGATCCCCTAAACCCTAAATCGAGATTGATCCATTGATCAATTAAAATCATAACCTTAAAGGTTTTGAATCTCAAATCAAATCCTTTTGATCAAAGATCAAAGTTTCGAAATCCCCAAAACCCTAAATTAGAAAATCGATTTTTAATTTTGATTTGAAATTTAATTGTTTGTTTGATCACCTAGAAAATATTGATTAGGATTGTTTAAACCTGAATCTGAATTGCTTGACTTGGTTAAAACCCTAATGATCTAGTTTTTATCACTTTGAAATCGAATTAGATTGTGGCAGTGTGGCCTTAATACATTCTAGGTTAAATTGTTCTAGATCATCATATGTGGCCGTGTGGCCTTGTTGCATCCATATCCAAACCTGATCACTACTGATCGATTGCAATTGAACTTATATCTAATTCTAGGGATGATGTTGAATTGAACTAAATAGCCGTGTGGCTTGTTCTATTACTTGGCTGATTGGTTTGTTTGATTGTTTGATTGAATCATGAACTGATAGAAACCAACCATCTTAGGATTGCAATTACATGTAAAACTATATGCATTAACCCTAAATTGAATCTTGGCCTTGTGGCTTCTCTTTCTTGACCGTGTGGCTTTTACTTGGCCGTGTGGCTTCTACTTGGCCGTAAGGCATATACTTTGGCCATTAGGTTTTACTTGAATGTTTTTAAAAAACTAAAAACCCTATTTCTAAAAGGACCTATATTATCTATGATTTCAGATGACGAAAATCAATAACTTGGATTTTGCTGCCCTAAATGTCTCTGGAGACAATTACCTTCAGTGGGCGGTTGATACCAAGATCATATTGAAATCCAAAGGTCTCAGTGAATGTATCACCGAGGACAACAACTCAAATGAGAAAGATCGTTACAGAGCCATCTTGATCATTCATCACCATCTAGCTGAGAGTCTCAAGGATCAATACCTAACCATTGAGAATCCACTAGAGCTTTGGAACGAATTGAAATCAAGATATGATCACCAGAGAACGGTGATCTTACCAAAGGCTCGGTCTGATTGGAGGGATCTAAGAATTAAAGACTATAAGTTCGTGGACGAGTACAACTCGGCCATGTTTAAGATCGTTTCAAAGTTGAAACTGTGTGGTGAAAGTATTACGGATCAAGATATGCTTGAGAAAACCTTTTCCACTTTCCACACAAGCAATGTGCTGTTACAAACAACAGTACAGAGAGAAAGGTTTTAAGACCTATGCTGATCTTATTTCTTGTCTCTTGCTTGCTGAGCAGAATAATGAGTTATTAATGAGAAATAGTGAGATGAGACTTGTTGGCTCAGCAGCACCACCTGAAGCACACAACACTGAGGACGATAAAGAGTCCCACCATGTCCAAGGAAACGGCTATTATGGCCGTGGTCGAGGAAGTAGATACAGACGTGGCCGTGGCCGAGGTTCCTTTGGCCGCGGAAGAGGTAATCAGAATGGACGAGATCATGGACATGATCGTGGCTCATTTGGACGAGGCCATGGTCGTGGACGTGGATCTTCGTTTAAGCCTCAACACTCGACCAAATCAAGTAAATCAGTATGCCATAGATGTGGAATGGACAATCATTGGGCTAAGACTTGTAAAACTCCAAAGCATCTTGTTGAGCTTTATCAAGAGAGTTTGAAAGGGAAGAATCCCGAAGCCCATATGGTTTATCAAGACAATGAAAAAGACTTCGATCATGACAAGGACGATCTTATGGATTATGAAACTTCGGATTGTTTTAAAGACTGAAGTGATTTCGACATTATAATCTGATTTCTATGTTTTGGTGTTTTTAAAATTCTATGTTGTCTTTTATTTTAAACTTGTTTTAAAGACCTATGTAATAAAATAAAATAAAAGCTTTCCTTATATATATGAAGTCTCTAAGTTGCATCCTTTTGAATCTTGTTTTAGAAATGAACGAGAACAAGGATGTACTCGTTGTGGACAGTGGCTCAAGCCACACGATTCTTAAAGATAAGAGATACTTCATAAATTTAACTCTTAAAAATGCCAACATCTCAACCATTGCGGGTATTGCCAGCCTCATAGAGGGGCATAACCAGGCTAGTATCCTGTTGCCTATGGGTACACATCTTGAGATATCAGATGCCTTGTATTCACCCAACTCTATGAGAAGTCTATTAAGCTTTAAAGACATTCGAATGAATGGATTTCATATTGAAACCAAGGGCGAGGGAAACAAAGAATCTCTTCAAAACTTTGAACTCGTCCATGGCAATAAGAAAATCTTAGAATGCATACCCGCACTATCTACTGGTCTTTATCACACTAAAGTCAGTATGATCGAAGCTAATGCCACTTTTAATAAAGAGGCAATTGATAACTTCATTTTTTGGCACGACCGGCTGGGTCATCCCGGGTCATCCATGATGCGTAAACTGATTATGAACTCAAACGGCCATTCCCTTAAAGAGAAACGAGTCATCCCTAAGCACATATCTTGTGTTGTTTGTTCCCAAGGGAAACTCATTTCTAGGCCATCACCAGTTAAAGTCACTAAAGAGACTATAAACTTTCTGGAAAGAATTCAAGGAGACATCTGTGGACCAATACATTCACCTTGTGGAACGTTTAGATATTTCATGGTCCTCATAGATGCGTCCACTAGATGGTCGCATGTCTGTCTCCTGTCGACCAGGAACTTGGCCTTTGCCAGGTTGCTTGCTCATATAATTCGATTACGAGCACACTTTCCAGATTTTCCATTAAAGACTATACGTCTTGATAATGCTGGTGAGTTCACTTCCCAAGCGTTTAATGACTACTGTATGTCCATGGGGGTAAGTGTGGAACACTTCGTGGCACATGTACATACACAAAACGGCTTGGCCGAGTCATTTATTAAACGCATACAGCTCATAGCCTGACCATTACTCATGAGGTCGAGGCTTCCGGTCTCAGCATGGGGACACGCCATCCTGCATGCGGCCGAGCTCATACGCATCAGGCCATCAAGTGAACATAAGTATTCCCCATTACAATTACTTACGGGTCATGAGCCAGACGTATCTCATCTTAAGACATTCGACTGTGCCATTTATGTTTCTATAGCTCCACCACAGAGAACAAAGATGGGACCTCAAAGGAGGATGGGGATATATGTCGGATTTGATTCCCCCACAATTTTAAAATATCTTGAGCCAACTACGGGTGATTTGTTTAAGGCCAGATATGCGGATTGTCATTTTAATGAATCTGAACATCCGACCTTAGGGGGAGATAGCAGCAAAATGATAAAAGAAATTTCATGGAATCAAACATCCATTTCTTGGCAAGATCCTCGAACTCAAGTGTGTGATCTTGAAGTTCAAAAGATTATACATTTACAAAAGCTAGCTAATCAATTGCCAGATTCCTTTGCTGACCCGAAAAGTGTGACCAAGTCATACATACCTGCTGCTAATGCACCAGTAAGAATTGATGTTCAAGAGGGACACAATCAAGTTGCTACAGAGTCTAGCCAGCGTGTGAAACGTGGCAGACCAATCGGTTCCAAAGATAAGAACCCTCGGAAAATAAAGAAAGGTGCAACCAAGGTTAATAAGACACCAGACACGGCCGCGGCCGATCAAGCCCGTGATGTGGCCGCGACCAACCCGGCTTTAGACATGGCCTGACCTGATGCCACTAAAGTGGCAGGCCATGATGTGCCAAACAATGATTCTTGGGACGCCAAGATTCATGGTACTGATGGTGTAGATAATTATGAGATCTCAATGAACTATGTCTTGTCTGGGAAACAGTGGAACTGAAAACATGTCGACATGGATGATTTATTTGCTTATGAAGTAGCACTTGAACTTATGGATAATGAGGATCAAGAACCCACGTCTATATATGCATGCATGCAAAGATCAGATTGGCTTAAGTGGAAAGAAGCCATAAACGTGGAGTTAGAATCACTGAGAAAGAGAGGTGTGTTTGTTCCAATAATCCGAACACCTCATGACATTAAACCAGTGGGATACAAATGGGTCTTTGTGAGGAAGAGAAATGAGAATGGTGAAGTCATGAGGTATAAAGCCCGGCTTGTTGCACAAGGATTCTTACAGAGACCTGGAATAGATTATGAGGAGACATACTCCCCTATGGTGGATGCTACGACCTTCAGATTTTTGATAAGTCTGGCCGTGAGAGAGGGTCTGAATTTTCGGTTAATGGATGTTGTAACCGCATACCTTTATGGTCCACTGGATAATGACATTTATATGAAAGTCTCAGAGGGTATAGAATTGAAAAACAAAGAGAGTTCCCGAGACCAACATTGTATTAAGTTGGAAAAATCTCTTTATGGACTGAAACAATTCGGACGAATGTGGTACAATAGACTCAGTGAGTACCTTGTAAAAGAGGGATATAGAAATGACTCTATCGGTCCATGTATAAAGAAATTCGAAAATCAAGGGTTCGTGATCATAGCTGTGTATGTTGATGATTTGAACATCCTTGGAACCTCTGGTGAGATTTCCCAAACGGTTGAATACCTTAAGAAAGAATTTGAGATGAAATATCTCGGGAAAACAAAATTCGGTTTGGGATTACAGCTTGAGTACATAAGTGATGGTATCCTTGTGCATCAGAAGACATACACAGAAAAAGTACTCAAGAGGTTTAACATGGCCGATTGCCATCCTCTAACCAGTCACATGGTCGTGAGATCACTCGGCCTGGACACTGACCCATTCCGTCCCAAGATGGACGATGAGGATGTCCTTGGTCCCGAAATGCCTTACCTCACTGCCATTGGAGCCTTGATGTATTTGGCAACTCATACACGGCCTGATATAGCCTTTGCTGTGAATCTCCTGTCCAGGTTCAGCACATGTCTGACCCTTAGGCACGGGATCAAACATGTTCTTCGTTACCTACAAGGAACGAAAGACTTGGGTCTGTTTTATACTAACCATTATAAGGATGCTTTAGTTGACTTTGCTGATGCTGGATATTTATCAGATCCACATCAAGCTCGATCATAGACAGGATATGTCTTTACACATGGAGGTATGGCCATATCATGGCGTTCCATGAAACAGACCATCGCGGCCACATCATCCAATCATTCGGAAATACTAGCCATTCATGAGGCCAGCCGTGAGGTCGTTTGGTTGAGGTCGATGACCCAACATATCCGATCAGATTGTGGGATGGTCGAGTGCAAAGAGCCGACCATTATCTTTGAGGACAATGCGGCTTGCATTGCTCAGCTCAAAGATGGTTATATCAAAGGGGATAAGACAAAACATATTTTGCCTAAGTTCTTCTTTACCCACGATTTGCAAAAGACCGGAGAGGTCAAAGTGATCCAAGTACGGTCTAGTTATAACTCGGCCGATTTATTCACTAAGGCACTTTCGACCTGTACATTCAGGAAGCTCACGCATCAGATTGGGATGCGTGGGCTGATGTGTGGGCTGAAAGACCTCCACAGAGATTCTCATCAGGGGGAGTAGTACGTGTTGTACTCTTTTTCCTTCATCATGTTTTTGTCTCACTGGATTTTTCATGATAAGGTTTTAATGAGACAACATTAAGCGTATTACAATCCCTGTATGGTTATGGCATCCAAGGGGGAGTGTTATAAATCAATTGATGGATGTCCATCACCAGCCCGGTCCATAAACCGGCCCATCCGCAGTAGAGAGAGAGAGGAGAGAGAGTCGGTCTATTGAGGGGAGAGAGAGGAGAGATAGTCGGTCTATTGAGGGGAGAGAGAGACGGCCACATACATGTGTTTTCTTTTCTTTGTATGATTAGGATTTCTTTTCTTTGTAATCTTTCCATATTATGTATTAGTAGTCTTTCCTAATCTTAGTTGATTTAGGTTTTGGATACTTTCCTTTTTACTTATCTTGTAATCTCCTATATAAAGGGAACATTTATTCATTAATGAAACACAGAAACATTCAAACTCTAAATCTATTATTTCACAACATTTATAACATTAAAATATAATTGTTATTTAGTAACATTTTTCGTTTGGCTGAATAGATAATCAACTCAGTTTGATATACACGATTTAAATGTATTTTTATTGAGAACATCGCATAAAAACTTTTAAAATGGTATTCATTTACATTTTAAACCACAAAATTATTTGGTTAGCATATTAAACCATCAAATTGGCTTTTGTATCATTATACATTTTCAATTTGGCTTACTTTTTTACCGAGTAGAAAAATGGAATAAGTCACTTGTAAACAAGGGTTTTTTAAATAATAGTTTTAGTTATTTAATTAATAAAAGAAAATAACAATAAATAAAAATAAAAAAACTAAATTAAATTTAGCTTACAAAAAATCAAAATATTTTTTAATAAGTTAAATTTTCTCTTTTTAAAAATAAAATAAAATAAAAGCTCTAGGTTTTTCGAAAAATATATATCTTAAAAATCGATGATATCGTTCACGGTAACGGTTTATGATATATTGATGATAATTAATGGTGACGGTTATAGATATATTGCCACAAATGATATAATTTTGGACATATCATTTTAATAACACTTTTCAGCGTATCACCAATGATGTGGCGTCAGAAACCAATACTGTCAATATGTCAGAAGCTGCCATCATCATCGGCAATATGACAAAAGATGTTAATATTAGTGGTGATATAACAAAAAGTATTGTTGTTAATGGCGATATGTTCAAAAAAAAAAATTCATAAAGTTTTAAGAGTTTTTATTTGAATTAAAAATTCTTATTTAAAATTTAATTTTTGTGTAGAAGTCGAGCTCCGAGTAAAATAAGTACTGGAAGTGGAATGAAAGTGATGATTCATGAATATTGATATGTATGTTCCATAAAATAAAATAAAAACTAAAAATTAGGAAAAACTTTTCATTTTTAAGAAAAAATTATTATTTAAAAAAAAATTGACTTTTTATTTAGTCTTTTTAGTTTTTATTAAATTTTTTCTTATTTATTGTTAGTTACCTTAATTACCGGTAAACCAATCATATTTTTGACTTGATGATTAAGTAAATCAGGTTGAAGGTTTCTTACGATACAAAATTAGTTTGATGGTTTAATATGCAGGTTAAATAACTTTTTTTGTAACTGAATAGTTAAATAATTTTAAAGTTTAAGTGCAAGTAATGCTGTTTCAAGGGTTTTTATGCGATTTCTCGTTTATTTTATTTGGTACAGCAATAAATTACCTCTAAAGTAGTATAAGTATCGAATCAAGAAGTGTTAAATTAGCGATTTGGTCATCGTGAGTGGCTGTTCTACATGGGGTTCACATATCTACTTTTAATTGGCAAATCTTGGTTGACATTTTAAGCAATGAGTATAAAAGGGTTTTAAATTTATACTAAATACAGCTAACATATAAAACGGATGATCTCACGAATTCCCCACGGGTTTTCTCTCTCTCCTCCAAGAGCACACATATATATAAATATATAAACACATATTGATCCAAAAAAGCTGAACACAGACACTTTAGTAAGTTTAATTATCAGACAGAAGTTTAAGCTTCTTTGTGTTTCTAAATATGTCGAACACTAGCGATTCTCCGACCACCGGGAATAAACAAACGACGACGTTTCCTCTAGCTTCAGTCGCATTGCCTTCCAAAACTTCTGATCATCCGTCTCCTCAATCTTCTCCAGGCTCATCTTCTTCCCCATCTCCGACACCAAGACCTTCTCACTCCGCCGGTGGATCTTCCACGAAGAGAACGACGACCGGATTATCCGGCCGGCACTCTTTTTTCAGGGGGATTCGGCTACGGAACGGAAAATGGGTGTCGGAGATTCGAGAGCCGCGTAAAACGACGCGAATTTGGCTCGGGACTTATCCGGTACCGGAGATGGCTGCCGCCGCTTACGACGTTGCGGCGCTGGCTCTGAAAGGCCCCGACGCCGTTTTGAATTTTCCTGGTTTGGCTTTGACGTATGTGGCTCCTGCTTCGAACTCTGCTGCGGATATAAGAGCTGCCGCCGCGAGAGCCGCCGAGATGAAGCAACCGGACCCGGGTGGAGTCGAGAAGGTAATGGAACCGGGTCAACCCGGAAGGGAGGAGGAGGAAAAAGCAATGCTTTCTTCGTTGGAGTTTATGGACGAGGAAGCCATGTTGGATATGCCGAATTTGTTGACGGAGATGGCGGAAGGGATGCTGATGAGCCCACCGAGAATGATAAATCCGACGATGGAGGATGATTCGCCGGAGAATCATGAAGGAGATAGTCTCTGGAGTTACAAATGATTAATCTAAGCTGTCTTTTTCTTCTTCTCTCTTCTTTTTCAGGTCCTAAGAGATTTTTTTTTTGTTTTTTTTTTTTTGCTTTTTGGGTCGTTGTTGTTGACATTCAAAATAGGTTATTAAGATCTATTATGTTGCATGCTGAATCGCTCTGTGATTGTTATATTTTTTCTACTTTTTCCTTAAAGACTTATGATTTATATGAGGCTAATATAGTTACACAATTAAAATATTTGGTAGACTTGCGTGTTTCTTTATGTGTATAAAAATTCTGCTAAGTTGTGTGTGGTGTTTTTGTTTTTGCTGGTCAATTGTTTATGATGCCTCTAGATAGATAAATGTCTGTTTTAGGAAACAAAAGCATCAAATTCTAGAAGCAACATTAACTTGTTGTGTACATGGAATAGTTGTCATGCTCTGCTATGTTTGTATTACTGTATAGGGTGTATAGCAAGTCCACTGACGAGTTTTCTCGCTGATTAACTCTTACTTGGCTGAATGAACCAAGATAAGCGAATCATTCTCGTCTTACTTGAGCCGAGTCAACCAAGTCAAGTGGACTGATCAAGTCTTAACAACCTAGTGAGTTGATTTTGATAGGACGTTTCAGAGCAATGTGCAGAGCTGAGTAATAACCTTTAAACGGTTACTAGAACCTAATAAACGCGCAAACATCCATTAACCGAATGGTACACACTTTGCTGAGGACAACTGCTTGTTCTCTTACATTAAGTGGACTACAAAATCCTTACCCGTCCACATGCATCCTATCAATTCTAGTTGATAAACTGATAGAAGATTCATTGACATATTTGGTGTAAATACATCATTTGTTGCATGTGTACCTGAAGTGAGAGCAATTGGTTCCAGTTGTTAGAAATTTTGTCGAACATGAGATGAATGAAGATAATTATGATAGAATGATGGACGATGGAGGGTTGGATAATATAAGATAAATAATTAAAATGAAAAGAGATAGATTGATGGATATGGGATCTTTTTTGCTGGATATGTATTGGTCTGGCAAAGATCAATGGATGGATGATGAATGAAGATGGATCCCGTTTTACTGGATGTGTATAACTCTCAAGATCGAATGGTGGATGGAAGATGGATCGAGGTCATCACAAGTTTCTATGGATCAAAAACTTGATAAGACGATGGTTTTTCTCTCAAGGTTGCTTCTCACACAAGACTTAGAATTTGCTGGGGGAAAAGTGGCTCATATATTTCAAAAGTAGGGTGAAAAATACATGGCTACTCATAAGGGGTTTATATAATATCCGACGCAGTTTGCTTTTCTAGGAGACTTGAAGCAAAACGACATTGACTCTCCTGGACTCTAAAGCAAGGCTAAACAAAAGCCTGAATTATTGATTCTAAAAAGGCAAAACAATCTGTCCAAAACTTTTATTGAAATAAAATAAACTAAAATGAAAATAAAGACGCAGATCCAAAATAATAAACTCAGTTAGAAAACATAAGGAAATGAATTCAAAATGTTTCCTTGCATGGCTGAATGGCTCCTCCATTTTTGGGTAGACTGAACCTCAATTTGAATGGATAAACCTGGATAGTTTGATTGATCAACTTGGATGCAGAAATTGTAAGTCTGAATTGGTCTTACCCGTTGGCCAAATAGAAGATTGGGACGATCTGATCTTCAGCTTAAAATGGAACGATGTTTTGATCTGGAATCTTGATTGAACCGGGTTGGACTTAATCTTGGTCTTGATCTTGATTCTTCTTCAATTAGCCGGTTAAGCCTTGGTCCATGATGTCTTAAACGACCCGAGTGAAACCTTCGCGTATGATCCTTGATCCATTCCGGGTTGTTGGACCTTTACGTGCCATGGGAAACTCTGGTAGGTTGACTATAACAGAGGTGGTGAGTCGTTACGGTGGGGAGGTTTTAGTGATGTTTGAACTGCATGGTTTGATGGGTAAGCTCGCCGTTTGGAGGACGACAACGAGTTTTGAAAGGGGGCTCTGACAGCGGCTGAATATGGCAACATGAGGAGACAACCGGATCAGCACCACCCTATATTTTCACTTCTCAATGAGTTTCCCCCTCTATAGTAATCCATTATATTTTGTCTTCTGGTGTATCTCAGGTTGCAGTCTTGTCGATGTGCTCTTGCGCCGGTCCTGCTCATGCTTTATCCCTCCTTGATTTCATGTTTGCCTTGGTGATTTCCGTTTTAAAAGGGTGTGTTGTAAGACCCAACCCCGGGTATCTAAACCAATCTAGATTTGTGACCTTAAGAAAGTTCATGATAGGCCTGGGCATCCGGGTCTTCGAGTCGGGTTCGGGTCGGGTATTGTCGGGTCCGGGTCCTTTGGATCCTAGCAATTTAGACTCATATATGTACCTATAATTTTCCGGGTCGGTTCCGGGTCGAGTCTTGTCGGGTCCGGATCGGTTCGGGTCTATAATTTCAATACCCGTAAAATACCCAAAATTTTTGGGTATATTTCGGATCCGGGTCGGTTCGGGTATTTATGACCCGAAATACCCGAACTGGACCTGAAAACTCTAAAAATACCCGAAAAACCGCAAAAATACCCAAAAATCAGACCCGAAAATCCAAAATATACCCGAATACCCAAATTATATTTTCTAAAAATCTAAAATTTCACCTGAAACCTACAATTATACCCGAAAATCCAAACCCGAAACTTTAAAAAAAATCTGAAATACCAAAAATATACCCAATCACCCAAATATACCTAGTATATACAATTATTTGCGGGTACTTCGGATACCCGGACCCAAACCGAGACCCACGGGTCCAAAAAAAGAAGACCCAATAGGTACTTAGCATGGACCCGAACCCGGACCCGAACCTGTATTTTCGGGTCGATTCCCGTTCGGGTCTTCGGGTCCGAGTAAAATGCCAGGCCTAGTTCATGATCAGCCATTTAATTCAGTTTAAGTCCAATATTCTTACGCCATTTTTCAACACATGAGGTTCATAAACAATCGATCAAGACCCGTAAACAATACTAAGATAAATTGGTACTTTCTTAATCATAAATGAGATTCACTACATAGGTTTAAGTTGTACAATAAGCTATCATAAGTTTACAACATAACCGATCTATCCCCACATAACACATCACATCACATCACGGCTTGAGTCTTCACGGCTCCATTGCCTTACCACGATCAACCTCAGATCCTGAAATCATATACAAATACACATTATTCATAACTGATATCCTAACAAGCAATTCTAAGCATGATCCTAGACCATTATATCATAACAACATTCAGCCACACTTACACACAATCTAAGTCATCCATATGAAACCCTAAACATGACCAGATCACACATAGGTTTGTCATGGCCACATGTTTTAGGTCTATGGTCAATCGGCCTAATCGAAAGTCCGGCCGATAGGCTAAGAACTGCCTTGCTTAGACCGGCCTAAGCCTTGGTCCACGAAACCGCCTGAAACTTTATCAAACTGAATCGTAAATATAAGAAGAAAGAGAGGCGGCCAGATTAGAAGAGAGATGGATGTAACCGAACTCCAATCGGACCAAGGACACAACCGGACCGACTGATGGTCCTAGGAGATAGTTCGCCAGTTACACCACTCACCTTGGACGTGCGTTTAGGCGCGCCCACATCTTTCTCCCTGCCTCTTGTATCCATCTTGGATCAGTATCCTTCTTACAAACGATCTTCCTCGCTGGAAATGAAACCACCAACACAATCGGCCTTGTCTTGGCCGATGAACCCTTCTCTCTCTTTCCTTTCTCTCTCTCGGTCTTTCTTTAACTTTTTCCTTAAGGATCTCTTCGCATATTCTACCCCAAGGGCTTTTATTTATTGAGAGAAGGTTCGGCCAATGTCCCATGCGAAATGGTGCAACTTGCCCCACGAATGGGTGTTGTTTGGCTTGTGAATAGGTGCTTGTGCGACTCCCACCTATTCCGCCAATGAATGTCCTAAACAGACCAATTTTGGGCCAAGACCGATTGCCTAAGGCCATGGCCTGATGGCAAGTGCCCATCGGCCCACAACCGACCTGGGTCGACCAACCGGCCTGCTAACCGCCCGGACCTAACCCAACCTTCCAACCTTCCAACCATCCAACACTCCGTCCACCTGAGATGAGATGACTCACAACTGACCTAGCTGAGTGAGATAGTAGTCCAGCTAGTCGAACTGATCCAACTCAGTCTGAGTTTAACCAAGCTTCGTTCAGCTGGTCGAGCTTCTCGCCCGCACCGTCCAGCTACCTTACACCTCGTCCAGTTCCCTTGTGCACTATACCTCCTTCATTTGGCTAAGTCTCACCCTTCTAATGGTCTTAACCTTCTTTTTAGATCATGGAACGCTTGCCCTTAGGTCATACGACCGGCTTGCTCGTTTCCTCGCACCATGTCTAATCCCCGACGATTCTATCTATGATCGGGGATGTGACATGTGTGCTTTTCAACGGCGACCAAGTTGGTTGTTAGAGTTTTCAGAGTTTAAACTTAAGCCATTTTTAGATCATTTCAGTTTGGACTTTATTTATTCGAGGTCAATAAAGACTTTGTGGACCTTTTATTTTTTGATGTTTTATATGTTTTTATGTAATAAAATAAGTAAAAAAATTATACAAAAACCTTTGAAAAAAATTAAAGCTACTTAAAATTTAGTGTAAATATTTACTTTAGATTAACCTCACAATCGAATTCTAAAGATAAAAAAATGATTGATTCTACTTGAATTCTTTTTTTAGTTTCAAAATATTAAAGGGCCAAATTTAAGCGAACATAACATAGTTTCCTGCGAGTTCAAACCTAATATAATCTTCGAGTGCAAGAAAACAATAGAATGGCTTTCTTACCCTAATAATCATGAAAGGGGCTCTCTCTCTCTCCTTTCTAGAGAGAGAGAGAGAATTCTCTCTTCCTGTTCCTCTTACCAGATTCATATTTTTCAGAGGGAGGATGAGATTTACCCTGTTTTTTGTTGTAAGATAAATTTCAATCGAAAGATTGAATCTTTTGTTTCGCTTGGCGATTTCTATTTTCCTGTTGAGGAATCAGTTTCGCTTTGGGCGACTTTTGTTGTGTATTTTCAAAACCGGTTGGGTTGATCTTCATGTTTTTCATTTCTTATGTTTTCTTAACCAGTTTTGAAGTTAAATAAAGTCAAGTTGAGTTCTTCTCCTTCTGCGTTGAATGATTATGGCGGTTGATTAGGAGATTTGATTTTCTCTTTGTTAGACAAGCTTGGCTCTTGAATCTGAAGTGATATCAAGCTACGCTCTTTTCAGGTGTAGTCTCCACGATGATCAGGAAATAAGATTTGGATCATGCTTCAGAGGTTCAGGAAAGAGGCTAGATGAGTCGGAGCTGCCATAAGGGTTAGTGTTCTAACAAGTTTCTATCCTTTTATTTTAAAGTTTTTCCATGGGATCAAATCTAACAATTGGAAAAGAAGATCTTGTGATTACCGGAGATCGAA
This sequence comes from Brassica napus, assembly GCF_020379485.1. Taxonomy (NCBI): domain Eukaryota; kingdom Viridiplantae; phylum Streptophyta; class Magnoliopsida; order Brassicales; family Brassicaceae; genus Brassica; species Brassica napus. The sequence goes on along the minus strand of NC_063452.1, from coordinate 39,955,362 downwards.
GGTGGAAGAACATGCAAACAGGCTCACACAAGTTTGAGATGAAGACTATTGGTTTTCCGGCAAAGATTCCGGCACCGCCTTCCTCAATCTCGTTTGAAGAAACGCGGCCACGTATCGACCACGTGTCAATCATGCTTTCATTGTAATATGTTGGTTTGTATGGGTTTTGTTTTGGACCAAATTTTATAGATGGGTGTGTTTGTAATTGCCCACTGGGCTTCCTTTAATAAAACGAAAAGTTGACCAAAAAAAAGAAAGGGCTTTTTTACCCTAACCAAATCAAACCAAACCAACTTCCACGGTTTTATTTCCGGATGTACGGTTCACAAAGTGAACTATACAACGAAACTACGAAAGAAACTCAACTAGACCCGTACACGTATCACGTATGTGTAGTATTCTAGTTGACTAGATACCAAAAAGCTCCATAAAACAAAATAATGTCTCAAAAATAAACAATACGGGTCCCACAAGAAAGCGCGTGGGGTCAGGCTCAGAAAACAAAACCCCAAACCGTGGCTTGACAGCGAACGCACCGTCCATCTTAACGTGGCGCGCCTCCCGAACCAAAGAGAAGCAGTTACAATCCAACTGTCAAAACCGTGTTCCATGACGTCATTTTCTTTCTTTTCGTTTTAACTAAAGCCTCTTTTGTCTTTTTCCCCCAAATCGTCCCCCTTTCCACGAACATAACTATTAGATAATCTGAATCATCAAATAGCTACATCACACAGTGCACAATAACTATACATATACACAAGACTAAGTAATAAAGCACACGTGTCAGTCAACAGACATAGGACAGCTGTCGTAACCAGATACTCCGTGTGTTCCCCTTATAAAAACAACAAAACTTCCTCTCTTTCTCTATAACAAAAAACACTTTAAAATCCAAAAAGAAAGAAAGAGAAATTAAACATCTTATCCAAAATCAAGACTCTGTTTTCGTTTCATTCGATGGATCCATTTTACACTTCTTTTTCAGATTCCTTCCTCTCGATCCCCGACCACAGGTCTCCTGTTTCTGACAGTAGTGAGTGTTCTCCAAAGCTAGCTTCGAGCTGTCCGAAGAAACGAGCAGGGAGAAAGAAGTTTCGTGAGACACGTCATCCGATTTACAGAGGAGTTCGTCAGAGAAACTCAGGGAAATGGGTTTGTGAAGTTAGGGAGCCTAATAAGAAGTCGAGGATTTGGTTAGGGACTTTTCCGACAGTCGAAATGGCCGCTCGTGCTCACGACGTCGCCGCTTTAGCCCTTCGTGGCCGCTCCGCTTGTCTTAATTTCGCCGACTCGGCTTGGCGTCTACGGATTCCTGAGTCTACTTGTCCTAAAGAAATTCAGAGAGCTGCGGCTGAAGCTGCAATGGCGTTTCAGAACAAGACGGCTACGACTGAGACGACTATGGTTGAGGCAGTGAAACCGGCAGAGGAGACGGTTGGGCAAACGGGTGGGGAGACCATGGAAGAGAACGGTGTGTTTTATATGGCCGAAGAAGCGGTTTTGGGGATGCCAAGGTTTCTTGAGAATATGGGGGAGGAGATGCTCTTGCCGCCGCCGGAACTTGGATGGAATCATAACGACTTGGCCGGAGATGCTGACGTGTCACTCTGGAGTTTTTAGAATTTGAATCTTCTTTTATTATTCAGATTTTGTAAGATTTTTTGAATTTCTAGGATTGGTCAAAAGTTCAACTACCTACTTTTTATTGGTAGACTGGTAGTACGATACGGAAAGAGAATGGAGATATACAAATCTAATAAATTCTATATTACTATTCTTTTTTTTTGTCGACTACTATATTACTATTCTTTCTAACACAATTTGAATATCAACTTGTTTTTTCAATTAGCTAAGGCTCCGAATGGTAATTACGGATTGAGAGGTGCAGTTCTAACACTTATAAAAACATATAGATATATGGTACATGTAGAAATTTTTGTTACTGTTAATTGCGGTGCGGTGTAGTGCGGTTCGTAACATTCAAAGCCTACAACTTTGAAGATAGTTTTCTTGGTTTCCATCCACCTGTATATTAAAAGCAGTTTTTTAAAAACCGGACCGACCCGATGGTTGAACCGGGTTCGACCATGAACCGGTTACATAACTGCGTTGGGCCTAATAATTGGTTCGACCATGAACCGGTCACGTAGCCAGATTGGATTTCATAGTTATTAAAATGCTAAAAACCATTAAAACTATCAAAAGTCTATAAACTATCCATATAAACATAAAACTAGTTTATATTTATAAGTTTTATGTTTTAAATTCACTTATATTTTAATTATGTATCATATTTATTAACATTACTTTTAAATTTATATATTAAAAATATATTAAACTAGATTATTGAACCAGGTTTGACCTGGTCGAACCATATTGAACCATGACCCAAAACATTTTCGGTTCATCTTCCGGTCCGATTTTAAAAACACTGATTAAAAGAGAAACTCATACAGTATTTGAAGTACCATATGTCATTACCACATTGATTCTTATAATCTGTGGAGATATAGATTCATCCATCTAAATATATAATAAGTTTTTTATTAAACTAACAATAAATTAATTATTAATGTTTTCATTCTTTTCATAAATAAAAATTATGAAATTGCCTAATGTAACTAAATTATATATGACAAGTAATGATTAAAATAGTGTATCCTCTCTTATTTTTTTTTTTTCAATTTGAACTTATTAAAATAAATTAAAAAACCACATTAACCATATAATATAAATTTAGTTTTTTTCGTATATATTATATTTTGAATTTTGAAAAACGACTATAAATTACTAAAACTGTTAAAAGTCTCACATTTAAAAATTTGTGAACCATGGTTTAAAATTTTAGTTATGACAACATACAAATGATTACAAAATCATATAATTATGGAGACTCATTTAATTAATATTAAGATTATATATATATGTATATATTAATATAGTTTAAATTAACTATATACCATATAAAATACATAAATATTTTAATTTTGAAATTATTTTTGAACAATTTTTTTGATAAAAGCTTTGAACAAATACTAACAATTTAATAGTTAAATTTTAAACTTTGCATTGATTTTTTTGTAAAAAAAATCATAAATTACAAAAACTATTAAACATCACACAATGAATTTTTTTGTTATGAGTGATTCAAAGTTTTTGTTATATGATCGACTTTCCACAAGATTGCGAATGAGAGGCTGAGGCATAGAGCTGGGTTGTGTCTTCTGCGGTGAAAGAGATGAAAGCAAAGATCATCTCTACTTCGCTTGTCCATATACCTTCACGGTTTGGATGAACATCACTGCAGGGCTACTTGAATCAGGGATTACACCAGATTGGCAAGACAATGTGTCTTCTATCCTAAAAACAACTCGAAGTAGACTCGACACTATTCCTCTGAAACTCGCTTTTCAGACCTCTATCTACATATTGTGGAAAGAGAGGAACTCGAGGAGGCATGGAGGGTTGTGCGCACCAGTGGAGACTACGAGTAAGGCTATTGGGAAGATCATCAAAAATCGCATATCCTCGCTTAAGTATAAGGGGAACCACAAGCTACGGGCTCTACTTAGCAGATGGTTTGAAAGTCCATCCAAACTAGCAACTCTTATTCTTTCATTCTTTACAACAATCAATATATAAATAGCTTGTAAAGGTTTCTACTTTTTTATCAATAAATTTGAAATTCAATAAAAAAAAGTTTTTGTTATATAAAGATACAATTGATCAAAAAACAATATGAAAAAAAAAATTATTTAATAATATCAATATAAAAAATATAGTATATATCTATGTTAATATCGTTTAAATTTAATTATAGACCATATCAAATAAAAAATGTTTATTTGGATTAATAAAATTTATTTATGTGTTCACATCAATTTTATAATATACGTAATAATTACTGAATTTTTAATATTTAATATTTATTTATTATTTCATAATATGTAAAATAATATATAATACATAAAAATAATTTTTATATAATGTTCATTATGCGCACAATGCGTGGATAACCTAGTTTAATATATTCAGAAGTAATGTTACCAACTGTATTCATGAAGTCATAAGGGCTTAGAGCAGGCTACGCCTCTGTTTCTTCAAAGATATCATGATTGTTGTGGGAACTGAAATTCACACTGTCGATTTCCGTAAAATAAGGAAACTTAGGAAAATCCTAATTTTCCAGAGGACCCGGATCTCTGCGAGAGCCAACGACAAGTAACCAAATAAATGCGGAAAATATGATAAAACATGATAAAACGAATTTACAAAGAAAGTAGATCTTATTTCGAATTCGCGTAAGAGCGTTGCGATCATTACAAGAGAATACAAAGGCTTTGGCCGCAGGGGCCGTCAGCGAGTTACCTAGTTCTAGCAACACATAAAACCCTAATCCTAGTTGAGTCGCAGCTCGATAACAAAAGACGAAAAAGATATCTAAAAGGCTTTGATTGATTTCAGACTGAACCTTATGAAAGGCTGCCTACGTACCCCTTTCGAGGATCAAGCCGAACGTAGTTCAATTGGTAGAGCTGGACAAGAGATCGAACTGCCTAGGCGAGTTCGTCTAGTGATTGAGTGCCAGTCATAGAAACCGAACTTGTCGAGAAATAAGCCTAAGTTTCTAAGTGCAGAGAGTTCTGAGTCTAAAAAGAGTTCCGGTCATGCCTCTCGCCTAGGACCCCTTATATACTGGCTCCAAGGTCGGTTTACGCCTTTCCTCTTCTGTCCTTAAGCCGCCATAGCATAAAAATGGAGATATTCCATTTTTTCCGATCTTCGTAATTATCTTCAAAATTTCGTATTAATCCGCGGAAACTTGACATTTATCTTCCCTTGCGGACCAAGCGTAAACCGACATGCGGTTTACAGGCTGTTGGTTAAGAAATCGTAAGTTGGGCCTCGAGTCGTGTCTTAGGTCCCTTTGGCCGTCTTTCGACTCGAAGCGTTTATTACGGCTTCTTTCGATAAAGAATGAACTTTCCGCGGTTTTTACGGTAAAGTTTGATTGATAACTTAGAAATGACGGGGAACGTGAGATGGGTTCGCTACGGTATTCGGGAGATAGCATCGAAGGGTAGGCGAGAATGCATGGACTGATGTCGTATCGACGTTTCGGAAGAGCTCGGTCACTACATAGCGACCGAGCTTCGGTTCGAGCTCGGTCGCTACGTAGCGACCAAGCACCTGCTCGAGCTCGGTCGCTACGTAGTGACCGAGCTTTGGCTCGAGCTCGGTCGCTACGTAGCGACCGAGCACCTGCTCGAGCTCGGTCGCTACGTAGCGACCGAGCTTTGGCTCGAGCTCGGTCGCTATGTAGCGACTGAGTAGCGACCGAGCACGCTACGTAGCGACCGAGCACGCTACGTAGCGACCGAGCACGTTACGTGGCGACCGAGCATGCTACGTAGCAACCGAGCACGCTACGTAGCAACCGAGCTTTGGTGAGAGCTCGGTCGCTACGTAGCGACCAGCTTTTGCGCTGGTTGCTACGCGGCAACCTTGTTCGCGTCTTTCTCTGATTTTTCGTAAATATGTTTTCTCCGCAAGATTCTTCGTAAAAATAGATCTTTTTCTAAGATTTATTTTTCGTAAAAACGTTCATGCTGATTTTTACGGATTTTCAGACATTGATTCCGTCGTGACCGATTTTGACCCCAACAGTTAGCCCCCCAGCTCGTTAGAACCATGAGCTTCTAGCGTCAGGTTTTTGCGAGTGGCTTGGCAAGTTAGGTGAGTTAGGCGGAATTAATGGTCGAAAAGGTTTGTGGTAAGTGGTCTTCTCGCTCTTCTAAGAGTAGAACGCGATAAGATTGGGGCTGCGCCTTATGACGGCTGCATACGTACCCTTGTTGAAGGGATCAAGCCTTTCGTAGTTCGTCTTGGAGTTAAGGTTCTTATGACTTGTTTTCCAGCGAGACCTTTACGGTCTAGTTTTTATGTAGCGGTTATCAGGCGTGTTGGTGCCGATGGCATTTTATATGGGTGTAGAAGGAAGATTACGAGTTGTCATTTTGTAATCTAACTCTGTGTGAACTGCTATATCCGTGATCTGTTTCGAGAGTTTTCCGCAGTGTGTAAACTTGCGGGATTTCTGAAGACGCTTGAATATTGGCAAAGAGACAAACTTTGGGATCTCGTATCAAGGTTTTTGATACTATGCCTAGAGATGTTAGAGACCAGTGCGCTGGGTTTAGGGCAAGACCTAGGTTTACTCCTGGTTTTAGAGGGTGCGATGACTAATTCGACTTACGTATCCCATTTCAGTTTTATCCTGATTCCATACCGATTTAAAGTCCGCGATAGGTTCTCGGCTTATACGACTTGTATGGTTGGAACCGAGCATCTCTCCAAGGACAATTTTTAAGCCTCCTGGAAGTGTTGACCAAAAATTTTGGATTTCTTTTATAGCGCTATTATCCTTGTGTCGGATGTACGAGAGTCATCTCTACGAGATGGCTAAGTCTGTTTAGGACGTTAAGAGTTTGTTGTGATCAGCAACAAACTTAATGGTTAAAATTACCGTTTCGAGTCTTCGCGAAGGATATGTTTTGAGAAGATGTTAGTGCGTATGACTGTCTGGTCTTCCAAGAAAGTGTTTTTATCGAGGAAGGAAATTTCGTCGAAGAACGAATCTTCAGGCGTCTGCGACGTCTCGCGATGCTGAAGATTTGTTATTCTTTCGTATGCCGCGTTTTGCGCTTGAAATGTTCGCGGGCTTGAAGATGTTTCGCGATGTTGCAAGGGATTAGTCTTAGCCCTGCGTTTGGGAAACATTCTGGTTTGACTACGGATGTTTGCAGCCAGAATTGTTGTTCCTGTTTGGATTTGATTTGTGATCGAGGAGTTAGAACCAAGGGGTCGCGTAAATTTGTTCCTGGAAAGAGGCATCCTCCGATACCGTGCTTTGTGTGGTGTTGGCCTTCCGAGATTTCTTTCGTGTCTATTTGAGGATGTTCCGTATAGCTATAGGAGCTCTGTTACGAGTTTTCCTTACATGCCGTATTTTACGAGTAAAACACAGAGGGCTTAAAGTGAATCGTAGTATATGGAACTTGGTCGTTTCCAGGTTGAAGACTTGGAATATGTCGGTTCCGAGAGAATTGCCAGAAACGAACCGAATTTAAGATGACCTTTATGTCTCTAGTTTTTTCTCTCCTTAGGAAGCGAGCTTGATATGCGTGGCGATCGTTTCTCGATTTTCGGAGAGTTTAGATCGGTTTGCAAGATCTGGACGAACAATTATGGGACAATATATCGAGACAGGAAAAATCACCTAAGACTTAGTTCGCTAGACTATCCACCTAGGTTTTACGTTCCCTAAAGTTCTATGGCAGTTTCAAAGGCGTTTTTATTTATTAGTAATTTCCTACGAAAACTCCAAATCTGATTTCAAAAATTTCAAGTCTCAAATACCTTAGTTCTCTCGAAGATGCAGTTTTGTCTCTTCTTAGTTTTGCTAGCTCATTTGCCCTTCTCTATTTGTGTCTGTCTGCCCACTTCGAATAGCAAGAATATTAACTTTTCATGCACTTCTCTGCTTTCCTGGCCGCGTTTTGGCTGCTGCCAATATTGCGGTTTTCGTGATCCATGTTTCAATCTTAGTATCATTGGATTTACGAAAATGAATAGGCATCTCGTCGAAAACTTTTTAGCGTTTAGGAATAGCCAGGGACGATCGAGAGATGCCAAGGATGATCAGTAAGACTCGCCAGGTGATGAAGTTTTGGCCACATATCAAGGCGCGAGAGGACGGATGGTGAGACCATGGAGACAGGCGGTTGGGCGAATTTTTTTTCTCGGATTTCGTTCCATCTCTTCCGTTATCCAATATTCTTTTTCTACGATCGTTGTTAGATTTTCGAAGGTTGTCATATGTTACTTAATTTTTTCCGAAAAAATAATAACGATCGACTCGTTCGCGGGTCGGTTGCAACATAGCGACCAACCGAGTGGCTAGGTCGCTCAATACGTAGCGATCGACCGAGTAGCTTGGTTGCTCAATACTTAGCGACCGGCCAAGTGGCTTAATCGCTCAATACGTAGCGACCGACCGAGTGGCTAGGTCGCTCAATTCGTAGCGACCGACCGAGTAGCTTGGTTGCTCAATTCGTAGAGACCGACCGAGTGTCTTGGTCGCTCAATACGTAGCGACCGACTGAGTGGCTTGGTCGCTCAATTCGTAGGGACCGACCGAGTGTCTTGGTCGCTCAATACGTAGCGACCGACTGAGTGTCTTGGTCGCTATACGTAGCGACCGACCGAGTGCCTTGGTCGCTCAATACATAGCGACCGACCGAGTGGCTTGGTCGCTCAATACGTAGCGACCAACCGAGTGGCTTGGTCGCTCAATACGTAGCGACCGACCGAGTAGCTAGGTCGCTCAATACGTAGCGACCGACCGAGTAGCTAGGTCGCTCAATACATAGCGACAGACCGAGTGTCTTGGTCGCTCAATACGTAGCGACCGACAGGTGGCTTGGTCGCTCAATACGTAGCGACCGACCGAGTGGCTAGGTTGCTCAATACGTAGCGACTGACCGAGTGTCTTGGTCGCTCAATACGTAGCGACCGACGAGTGGCTTGGTCGCTCAATACGTAGCGACCGGCCGAGTGGCTAGGTCGCTCAATACGTAGCGACCGACCGAGTAGCTAGGTCGCTCAATACGTAGCGACCGACCGAGTGTCTTGGTCGCTCAATACGTAGCAACCGATGGAGTAGCTAGGTCGCTAAATACGTAGCGACCGACCGAGTGTCTTGGTCGCTCAATACGTATCGACCGACGAGGGGCTTGGTCGCTCAATACGTAGCGACCGACCGAGTAGCTAGGTCGCTCAATACGTAGCGACCGACCGAGTGTCTTGGTCACTCAATACGTAGCGACTGACGAGTGGCTTGGTCGCTCAATACGTAACGACCGACGAGTGGCTTGGTAGCTCAATACGTAGCGAATGACCGAGTTGCTTGGTTGCTCAATACGTAGCGACCGACCGAGTAGCTAGGTCGCTCAATACGTAGTGACCGACCGAGTGGCTAGGTCGCTCAATACGTAGCGACCGACCGAGTAGCTAGGTCGCTCAATACGTAGCGACCGACCGAGTGTCTTGGTCGCTCCATACGTAGCGACCGACGGAGTATCTAGGTCGCTCAATACGTAGCGACCGACCGAGTGTCTTGGTCGCTTAATACGTAGTGACCGACGAGTGGCTTGGTCGCTCAATACGTAGCGACCGACCGAGTGGCTTGGTCGCTCAATACGTAGCGACCGACCGAGTAGCTAGGTCGCTCAATACGTAGCGACCGACCGAGTAGCTAGGTCGCTCAATACATAGCGACAGACCGAGTATCTAGGTCGCTCAATACGTAGAGACCGACCAAGTGTCTTGGTCGCTTAATACGTAGCGACCGACGAGTGGCTTGGTCGCTCAATACATAGCGACCGACCGAGTGGCTTGGTCGCTCAATACGTAGCGACCGACCGAGTAGCTAGGTCGCTCAATACGTAGCGACCGACCGAGTGTCTTGGTCGCTCAATACGTAGCGACCGATGGAGTAGCTAGATCGCTCAATAAGTAGCGACCGACCGAGTGTCTTGGTCGCTCAATACGTAGCGACCGACGAGTGGCTTGGTCGCTCAATACGTAGCGACCGACCGAGTAGCTAGGTCGCTCAATACGTAGTGACCGACCGAGTGTCTTGGTCGCTCAATACGTAGCGACCGACGAGTGGCTTGGTCGCTCAATACGTAGCGACCGACGAGTGGCTTGGTCGCTCAATACGTAGCAAACGACCGAGTTGCTTGGTCGCTCAATACGTAGCGACCGACCGAGTAGCTAGGTCGCTCAACATGTAGCGACCGACCGAGTGGCTAGGTCGCTCAATACGTAGCGGCCGACCGAGTAGCTAGGTCGCTCAATACGTAGCGACCGACCGAGTGTCTTGGTCGCTCCATACGTAGCGACTGACGGAGTATCTAGGTCGCTCAATACGTAGCGACCGACCGAGTGTCTTGGTCGCTCAATACGTAGCGACCGACGAGTGGCTTGGTCGCTCAATACGTAGCGACCGACCGAGTGGCTTGGTCGCTCAATACGTAGAGACCGACCGAGTAGTTAGGTCGCTCAATACGTAGCGACCGACCGAGTGTCTTGGTCGCTCAATACGTAGCGACCGACCGGTGGCTTGGTCGCTCAATACGTGGCGACCGACCGAGTGTCTTGGTCACTCAATACGTAGCGACCGACCGAGTGGCTTGGTCGCTCAATACGTGGCGACCGACCGAGTGGCTTGGTCGCTTAATACGTAGCGACCGACCGAGTGTCTTGGTCGCTCAATATGTAGTGACCGACGAGTGGCTTGGTCGCTCAATACGTAGCGACCGACCGAGTGTCTTGGTCGCTCAATACGTAGCGACCGACGAGTCGCTTGGTCGCTCAATACGTAGCGACCAACCGAGTGGCTAGGTCGCTCAATATGTAGCGACCGACCGAGTGTCTTGGTCGCTCAATCTTTCGGAAAAAGTACAGCGGCGAGCTATGTACCCGATTCGATGTGCTTCTTTTTTCCGCGATTAACCTAGGGTTTTTCTGCGGTTTAGGGGAGAGCAAGTTTTACTTTTCCGAAAAGCTTTCGGAAAATGTTTTTTGGTAAAACCCTTATGCGTTGAGACTTCTTTAGTTCGGTAATGAGCCAAACTTACGGGGTTTGATAAAATTTATCGTTTCCCTTCACGTTTAGACAGAGAAATCGCGAGCTCGTTTCGTTACACTTCCTGTGGCGAAGAGTCGCGGCTAGGTTTTCGATTTTCTCAAGAACCGTGGTGTTTGCCTAAGCGTTCGCTATAGGCGCAGTGGCGGCTGGAGTTGTCTTACCAGCGTTATTGTAAACTGCTATTTTGTCTTTCGTATTTGCAGACATTGTTTTGATCAAGCGTTTTGCGGCTATGAGTTAGAGTAATCCGTACCCCCCCCCCCCTCCTTCTAGCGCCAAACTGTGGGAACCGAAATTCACACTGTCGATTTCCGTAAAATAAGGAAACTTAGGAAAACCCTAATTTTCCAGAGGACCCGGATCTCTGCGAGTGCCAACGACAAGTAACCAAATAAATGCGGAAAATATTAGAAAACATGATAAAACGAATTTACAAAGAAAGTAGATCTTATTTCGAATTCGCGTAAGAGCGTTGCGATCATTACAAGAGAATACAAAGGCTTTGGCCGCAGGTGCCGTCAGCGAGTTAACTAGTTCTAGCAACATAAAACCCTAATCCTAGTTGAGTCGTAGCTCGATAACAAAAGACGAAAAAGATATCTAAAAGGCTTTGATTGATTTCGGACTGAACCTTATGAAAGGCTGCCTACGTACGTCTTTCGAGGATCAAGCCAAACGCAGTTCAATTGGTAGAGTTGGACAAGAGATCGAACTGCCTAGGCGAGTTCGTCTAGTGATTGAGTGCCAGTCATAAAAACCGAACTTGTCGAGAAATAAGCCTAAGTTTCTAAGTGCAGAGAGTTCTGAGTCTAAAAAGAGTTCCGGTCATGCCTCTCGCCTAGGACCCCTTATATACTGCCTCCAAGGTCGGTTTACGCCTTTCCTCTTCTGCCCTTAAGCCGCCATAGCATAAAAATGGAGATATTCTATTTTTTCCGATCTTCGTAATTATCTTCAAAATTTCGTATTTATCCGCGGAAACTTGACATTTATCTTCCCTTGCGGACCAAACGTAAACCGAAATGCGGTTTACGGGCTGTTGGTTAAGAAATCGTAAGTTAGGCCTCGAGTCGTGTCTTAGGTCCCTTTGGGCCGTCTTTCGACTCGAAGCGTTTATTACGGCTTCTTTCGATAAAGAATGAACTTTCTGCGGTTTTTACGGTAAAGTTTGATTGATAACTTAGAAATGGCGGGGAACGTGAGATGGGTTCGCTACGGTATTCGGGAGATAGCATCGAAGGGTAGACGAGAATGCATGGACTGATGTCGTATCGACGTTTCGGAAGAACTCGGTTACTACGTAGCGACCGAGCTTTGTAGTGACCGAGCTTTGGCTTGAGCTCGGTCGCTACGTAGCGACCGAGCTCCTGCTCGAGCTCGGTCGTTACGTAGCAACTGAGCACGCTACGTAGCGACCGAGCACGCTACGTAGCGACCGAGCACGCTACGTAGCGACCGAGCACGCTACGTAGCGACCGAGCACGCTACGTAGCGACCGAGCACGCTACGTAGCGACCGAGCACGCTACGTAGCGACCGAGCACGCTACGTAGCGACCGAGCACGCTACGTAGCGACCGAGCACGCTACGTAGCGACCGAGCACGCTACGTAGCGACCGAGCACGCTACGTAGCGACCGAGCACGCTACGTAGCGACCGAGCACGCTACGTAGCGACCGAGCACGCTACGTAGCGACCGAGCACGCTACGTAGCGACCGAGCACGCTACGTAGCGACCGAGCACGCTACGTAGCGACCGAGCACGCTACGTAGCGACCGAGCACGCTACGTAGCGACCGAGCACGCTACGTAGCGACCGAGCACGCTACGTAGCGACCGAGCACGCTACGTAGCGACCGAGCTTTGGTGAGAGCTCGGTCGTTACGTAGCGACCAGCTTTTGCGCTGGTTGCTACGCAGCAACCTTGTTCGCGTCTTTCTCCGATTTTTCGTAAATGTGTTTTCTCCGCAAGATTCTTCGTAAAAATAGATCTTTTTCTAAGATTTATTTTTCGTAAAAACGTTGATGCCGATTTTTACGGATTTTCAGACATTGATTCTGTCGTGACCGATTTTGACCCCAACAATTGTAGACTCTCTATGCTCATGGTAGACTCTCTTTGCTCATGGAAGTAACATGAGCCGCAGACTGAGGGATCCAAATCCGATTACTAGTAATAGGGTAAAGACAGGAGGATATGGGCAGATAGTCGTTTGTGTGAGGTTGTTGATCAAACAACATACTTACATTCTTTTTCTTTATACATATGCTCATACAGTTTGATTCAAACTCAAAAACTATAAATTCTCATTGGCTACAAGTCTACAACACACTTGCACTCTTTATGCCTCCTTTGCTTATAGTTTATTCAGACCACAATTTTGTTTCTTTTGTTAAAATTTATATTGGTTTGGACTAGACGAAGCGTATATTTGTATCCTATAATTTTATGTGCCGATTGTGTTACTGTTGTTTTGTAACAGGAAGGATAGATCCTAATTTAGAAGCTCACTTAGAATTCAAAGACGTGAGAATCAAAACATAGAAGACGAGTACAAAGGATGATGATGTTTGATGAAGATGAGGAATAAGAAGATGAGGAATTAGGTTTCTGATTGATTGATTGTTTTTCCCAAATTGGTCAAAGCCTTACATATACTAGGTTAAACCGTAATTGAGATAACAAAATCCGCAGACATGTTCAAACCAAATTAAAGAAGTAAACCAAACATAACTCCTGTTACATGTTAGCAGAATTAACGGGTTTGCTTGCGTTTGTTATTGTATTCACAAATTACAATACCCCTGCTTGTTTCTTCATCGCGTGTCCAGCCGCAGCGTCAGGTAATTAAGCCTTTCATCCAGCAACATACAACACCGGTGATTTGTTTTCCCGCCGCTGCGGCAGTTAATGACAAACAAAACCGACACCGACGCAGACGCGGAAAATTTCAGCGACACTGGCGTCACGTCTTTTATATCTCCAGCAATCAATCGGCGGCTCTGTTAACTTTCCATTCTCTTTTTTTTTGTGTCTGTTACCGTATGTTTTTAAACACTGCCGCTGAAAGCAGCGACTATGAAACGAACATGCTTAATAGCTCTGTTTTTTTGTCAATTGCTGCGTCAGCGTTTGCGAACAAAAAACACAACAGGAATCATATCGGATAACAGAGTAAAATGGGGATGGGTGAGGTTTTTGGTGTGGCTGGGTAAAGACGCGACGGCCGGCGGATTGGATTGACGCTGAAAATATCTGCGTCAACGGCAACTCTGTTTTCATGTCTCGCGTTGTCTGTTGCGGCTGATTTTTGTTCGAACAGCAATGAATTTGTTGCCATGCGTAGGTTTAATTTCTGTCGCTGCCGCTGACGCCGGCGTTTATTAAACGAACATGGCTAATGGCGAAGCTTTATTGAGGATGTTAACCAAATTCTATTTGCACTGTACTCTTTAATCTAGAATGTAATCGCAGTACGCCATTCTTATCATCTTTTCCACAAAGCACAACCGGTATGTTCGGAAATAAAACAATATTGCAAGTCCAATGTATTCATATTTCAAACTGAAGGTAAGAAAAACAACTTGTGGTTAAAAAAAGAAGGTAGGAACAATAACAGGTTTTAATCGACATTCCGACAAACAGACGAGTAAAACAAACAAAATAAAATTTGTAAAATAGAATATCGTTAGGGGTAAAATGGTACATAAGTTACTGTCGTCAAGCTGACGCAACTCTTTACGGATAGTCTCATTCTCTCTCAAGATGATCCGAAGCTTTTTCTTAACACAAAAACCTACTTTTGTTTTGTAATTTTTCTAGGGTTTCCTCGAATTCCACAGCTTGATTCATGATCGAATTCTGATCAACTTCGTTTTGTTCCGATAAAAACATTAAACGATAATCTATAGAAAGAGAGCGAGTTAGGGCCATACAAAAGGCCTAATGGATTTCAATTTGAACGGAGGCAACAAGCGAGTCTTCGACCGACTCGGCGGGTCGAATCGTCCGGCGGCGGCGGCAAAGGGCTCACGTCAGGAGGTTTGGTCCTACTGGCGGGCGGGGCGGTGCAATCGGAACCCTTGCCAGTTTCTACACCGAGAGTTACCGGGTCCGGTTCCGAGTCAGGTTATTCGAACAAAAGGGTCGCTGACGAATCTGGGTTTGCGGGTCCGGGTCGCCGGAGAGGACCCGGATTTAACGGGAACTCTAGTAATACCTGGGGGAGGTTCGGTGGGAACAGGACGGTGACCAAGACGGAGAAGATTTGCAGATATTGGGTGGATGGGAGCTGTAGTCACGGTGATAAGTGTAGATACTTGCATTGCTGGAGCAAAGGAGATAGTTTCTCGCTGCTGACTCAGCTTGATGGGCATGAGAAGCTTGTGAGTGGGATTGCTTTGCCTTCTGGATCTGATAAGCTTTACACTGGGAGTAAAGATGAGACCATCCGTGTCTGGGATTGTGCTTCTGGACAGGTCTTCTTTCCATTCTTTTTTATTTTGTATCACAGGGAGGGCCTTGATGATTTGTTTAATAAATAGTTTGGTTTAGATGTAGTAGAGTGACTCGAGAGAAATCAATTTGTACAAGTACGGTAATGAGCTATATTGGTGGGAAATTGGTGTCTTCATGTCAAATTAGGAAAGTGTGTAATTTTTTTTTTTTTTCAGCCTCCCTTGGTGCTATTTGATCTTTGATAGAATGCAACTTGTCAAGTTTATTCAATAGGAAAAGAAAGGTCAGATTCTTTTAGATCCTGAACGAATATTTTGAATTAAATGATGTTCTAGCTTATTATAAAACCATGTCTTGTTACATCTCTCCTTTTCAGAAGCATGTATGTATCTGAGGAATTCATTTCTGATCCTGTGAGACACTGTTTTAAGCTTACCTATCGTGGCTACTATTGTTTTCTCTTTCGATCAGTGTACAAGCGTACTCAATCTTGGTGCGGAAGTTGGCTGTGTGATTAGTGAAGGTCCGTGGCTATTGGTTGGCATGCCAAATCTTGTGAAGGTAAGTTATAAATTTGGTGCTATTAGCATTGTCTTCCTTGACTGTCACAATATCGAGGAACCCGCTTTATTGCTTTGCTTGTTGAGTTATAGTATTGTTGTTGATAAATAATACAGGCTTGGAATATCGAAACCAATACAGACCAGAGTCTCAGTGGACCTGTTGGCCAAGTGTATTCTTTTGTTGTGGGTACGGATCTACTCTTTGCAGGCACACAGGTAAAGTTCTAACTCGCAACATATATATCAGCTTTTGGTAAAGTAAGTCAGAAGTTGTTTACTTTGCGTGCAGGATGGGTCTATATTGGCATGGAGATATAGTGCTGCCACCAACTGCTTTGAACCGGCGGCATCATTGACTGGCCATACACTTGGTGTTGTTACCCTATATGTTGGGGCCAATAGGCTCTATTCCGGGTCCATGGACAAATCTATTAAAGTGAGTCCTAGTATTAAAAACTTCCATTGTTTTTTGTTTGAGCTAATTTTTTTGGGTTTATGTGTTTCTAGGTTTGGAGCCTAGATAATCTTCAATGTATACAAACGCTCACGGATCATACATCAGTTGTGATGTCTCTTATTTGCTGGGATCAGTTTCTTTTGTCTTGCTCATTGGACAACACTGTCAAGGTCAGGTTCATTGTTAACTATCCATCAGAGAATCTTGTGAACCTTTTCTACATTCCCCTGTTGACGTTTATTTTTTTCTTTCTTTCTGGGCTCTATTAGATATGGGCTGCAGTTGAAGGAGGCGACTTGGAAGTTACATACACTCACAAAGAAAAACATGTATAGTTTCTCTTTAAACGTGTGGTATCCTCTCTTTTAGTCCTAATCTGTAACAACTTCTGGAATTGTCTATATGGGATTCAGGGAGTGCTAGCGTTATGTGGTGTACATGATGCAGAAGCCAAGCCGGTTTTGCTGTGTTGTTGCAACGACAGTACCTTACGTCTCTACGACCTGCCATCGTAAGTCTCACAACACTTAATTGATTTCTGAACCTACAGTTCTTCATTTTGCTATCTGAAAGCTTAGGTTCATTTATTAGATTTACGGAGAGGGGCAAAATCTTTGCAAAGCAAGAGATACGGTCGATCCAGATAGGTCCAGGGGGCATATTTTTCACGGGTGATGGAACCGGTCAAGTTAAAGTATGGAAGTGGTCCACTGCTCCAATAACCGCGGCTATGTCTTGAGGGAGTTCGAAATCTTGTCAGAGTTCTTTCCTACGATCTTCTTGTACCATTATATATGAGTTTCTCTCTTTACTAGTGTTGTGTCCATCCTAGCAAAGGCCATGGTCTGATGAAATTAGGCGAGACTATGCCATGTTAGGAGTTTTGAGATATAACTGGGAGAGTTTTGTCCAGTTTCAGCACTGTCTATCTTGTAACACTTTAATTTGTATGGGTCATCATATCAGTCATAACAAAATATTTATCTATTCAAGAAGAAGGATTACGAGAGTGATGATACAGAAGCATTCTTATTACAGAAACACTTAAATGTTCTTAGAAGACCAAATAATACTTTTATATTTTTGTTTCAGAGATTGAACATAACTTTAATAGCATTGCTTCCACGAGCACTGGTTTCAAAGGCATCTTCCACTTCCTTCTGAGAGAAACCAAATCTGTGGGTTATGAGTGGCTTCACATCAATCTTACCACTTGTAAGGAACTCGAGACATAAAGGCCATGTGTTCTTGTACCTGAACACACCCACCACATCTACCTCCCTGTCTCAAAACCAAACTGTTTCAGGACCATAATTGTTTTCAAAGTTTCTTAAAGTGATGTTCAAAAGAGGTTATTACCTTGCAGCTGCAGGAGTGAGAGGGACAGTCATTATACCGTGACCCATTCCGACAAGGCAGACTTTACCGCCACATCGAGTGGCTGCTAATGCTGTCGACATGGTTTTGTTGAAACCCGCACAATCAAATGTCACATCGATGTTTGACCCAATAGCTTTCTTAATTTGTTCAACCTCAGAACCAACATCCTGCAATAGTATAAAAGAACAAATTCTTATCTTATACAATCAGATCATTATGTTTCAAAAAAGTAAAAAAGAGAATGAACCTCTAAGCTTGTTGTCACTTTAACAATCCCATCTGCGCCTAGCCGTTTGGCTACGGATAAACGGTTATCATCAACATCCACAATCACAATCTTTGGCACACCAAAAGCACGAGCAGCCAACATGGTGACAAGTCCAATAGGTCCGGCTCCCATTACCAACACGTTTGTCTCAGGACCAACCTCCGCTCGGCGACAAGCATGCACACCAACACTTAGTGGCTCACACATTGCTCCTTCCTCCAGACTCACATTCTCAGGCAGTTTGAAGCACAGATCCGCAGGGTGAACCACTTGGTTAGCTAGAGAGCCATGAACCGGTGGGGTTGCAAAGAACTTCATCTCAGGACAAAGATTGTATCTTCCTTCCTTGCAGAGGTTGCATCTCCAGCAGCTAATCCCAGGTTCAAGAGCCACTCGGTCACCGACCACTAGATGTTTCACTCCTTCACCTACCTCTTCAATGATCCCGGCACATTCATGTCCAATCACCATCGGTTCTTTCACAATGAAATCCGCACATCTCATGGTCTTTGTTTTGTAAGATCAAAAACTAATGTTAAGAAGACCCCATAACCAATCAAGAAATAAAAGATTCTTTCTGAATTATTACAAGTACCTTGAGGTAATGAACATCACTTCCACAAATTCCAACAGCCTTCATCCTAACTCTCACATCATGAGGACCTTCAAGGATTTGAACAAAAAGGTCACATACAAATCCAATCAAATCCCATGAGAAGAAGAATACGCTTTACCAAGGGTAGGAAGAGGAAAAGGTTGGATCTTGAGAGTGTTGAGACCAACCAACCAAGCAGCCATGTTCTCTTCTTCCACCTTTGAGCCTTCTCCCTGAGACATTCCTCCTTTTCCCATAACTCTTCTCTGCTCAAAGCACCTGTACTGATCTCAACTTTTAGATTTAAGGGAAACGGAAACCAAACCCACCACAGGCTTAAAGAATGATTAAAGAAAATAAAGGGGTCAGCATCGAAATCACCATCAAATAAATAAATAAAGAAATACTTAAAAATACATTAACCAGAAAAAAATTGAAGCGGTGGATGGATGGCTGGCTTTTATATGATTTGGATAAACCCAAAAGTCTTTTTATCCTTTCTTATCATTATCTCGTAATCTAAACATAGACAGACCGAGAACACGGTTCCTATGTGTTGGATAACGTTACACATCAGATTAGGATGCTAATAAAAATCAAGAACAAAAGGTGGTTTTTGAAGACAAATGAGACGAGTTCGTGACGAGCATCATAACTATTATTTGATTAGCAATGAAGATCATTATTATATCATCACTTCTTTCACTTTGGTGGTTTGATACAACATATTGTATATATATCAAAAACCTGAAAATATGTTCTTGGTAACCATATTTTTTGGGGTGAATTTGCGGAATGACCAAATTTGAAAAGGAAATTAAGTACAAAACATTGATTTTGACATAATTAAGTCCATAACAATTATGTCAAGTTTTATCCTGTACTACATTTTTTTGTTCAAGTTACTAGTAATAGAGTGAGAAAATTGATGACATCAACAATTTGACACTCCACAATTAATTATCACACGTAATACAACTAACACCACACTTTTGTTTAACACATAAATATGCATCTGATTTTTCTATACCATATCACTGAAATATAATAGGATTCAAAATCCAATCACATCTAGTAAATACTAAACTTTACTTCAAACCTCAACTCTTGAATACTAAATCCTAAACTTTAAACATTACCCTTCCATCTAAATATTAAACCCTAAACCCAAATATAAACCTTAAACCCAATTATCAAAATCTGAAAATAGTATATAATATTATGTAATATTAAACTAAATTCAAACCTAGTTTTTGAATAATATAGGACTCCAATCCAACACACAACTCCTCAATGCTAGACTGAGACCTAACTTTTGAATACTAAACCCAAAAATGCTATCACTAAACCCAAACCTAAACTCCCACCTTCCAAATACTAAACCTAAATCCTAATCACTAAACCCTAAACCCAAGTATAGACTTTAAACCCAAATAGAATGAAACAAAATATATAGTATAGTATAAATTGGTGAGCAAAATAGAACACTATTTATTAATCGTCAAATGGAACATACATAATACAGTCAATAAACCCAAACCTCAAACCCCACCTTCCAAATACTAAACCCTAAATCTTAATCACTAAACCCTAAACCCAAGTATAAACTCTAAACCCAAATAGTATAAAACAAAATACATAGTATAGTACATATAGTTGTAAACTAGAAATTGATAAATAATGAATTTATCAAACAATTGATGGTACAATAATACAACTACCGTAGCATACTTTTTAGTTTGGTACTTGCGAATGGTACAAAAATATAAGAATCGTACTAGACTATAAATTTCGTTCACTACATATAGTATAGTCGGCGAGTTCATCTTCTTCACATCTTCCTCTTTTTGCAGACATGGTGATACACACATTCACTGGTCCAAAGTAATTATTCTTCACCATACCATATCAATATAGCATTTTATAACAATTTAAATAACAACGAAAAAATCAAGATCAACAACATTAAAGAAACTCAAAAAAAAAAAAAAAATCGTGACGTCACTTCATCGTTTTCTACGGTGCAATCTTCTCCTCCAAACTCAATTCCACAAACCCAGAATCCATGCACTTTCTTCGTCTTGAGATGAAGTGGTTTGTGTTCGTATGTATGAAAAAGAAACATAGATTGGAGGAAAAGAGGAAGAAGAGAAAAAGATGTGCACTAATGATAACCACAATTTATTAAATCATTTATTTAATATTTTTTTTAATAAATAATTTTCAGCAGGTTACACAGGTTGAATTGAAGGGTAATATAACATTATTACATAAAATACATATACTGTAGATGAAAGTTAGGGGTTCTAGTTATCTAATGAATTATAATTTGTTTGAAGGTTATACACCCCAATTCCCCCCCTTTTTTTTGTCCCAAAACGTAATGTGGTAAAAAAACACACAAGGAGAAATTGAAATGAATGCATCTCAGATCTTTGAATGCAAGAGCTGTCTGTCTGGCTACAAAGAGGATCACACTTATTCCAAGATGTGACTCCAAGGAAATGAAGAAACCAGAGTGGCTGAGGAATGTGTAATGATCAAGGCTGGTAAACCTCGGGAAGACGAAGCCCCACACTAGCTGCAGATTTGCCAAGCACCCGTTTCATTTCTTCAGTTCTATCAACTGCAATGTTGTATGAGAACAACAGATCCTGCAATAACCAATTTACCTATCGACGTGAGAGACTAGACACAAGAAGCAGCCAACTAAGTCGGTGTATATCTATATATAATAGCAAACTCGCATTCTGTATCCGATGACATCAACTTTTTTTATAGTAAAATAAAAATAAGATCATACGGTTGAGATTGTTAATGCTATGCAATCTAACGGATAAAAATATAGTTTCATTTAAAAGTCTTACGTCATGAATACTCATGCAAACGGTATCTCCCCTTTCCTTTCTTTGAATCGTCACTTCTTAGGAGACGCAACCTTTTTTTTTGCAACTGATTTTAAGCAACCTTTTGAGACACAACCCTTCACTTCTTATATTTTGTTTCTTTATCCCATCAAATTATCATTGTTCTTATTTTTGTTCAGTTTTATCATCATTTCTTCAAATTTCTCTAGGTAGATTTTTTCATTATGGAATATTCCTTATGATTTCACCACCACTAAACCTACGTCGTGAGTTTGTTGTTTCTTTGCCTCTGACTCCCTTTGACTTTCCTATGCTTTTGATCTATCTCTAACATTTTCTTTTTTGATGACTTCAACTCTTATTTTGCCTATAGGATCTGCTATTCAAAACCACTTGTTTTTTTTCGTGTATCTCCAAATAGAAAATGTATCTCTCCAGACTGAATGGCCGTCAAAACATCAGTGAGAAGAAGTTATATTTACAACAGGTTCTAAAATAACGCGGCTAAGACGGCCATTTGAGCGGAGAAGCCTGTCCGGTGGCCGGTGGGCTACGTGGCGTTTTTATCCAGTCAACAAATCGGGGATATTAATGTAATCCATTTTCCATGTTTTAGGTTCTGGTAGTTTGGAATCGAGTGTCTGGTTATGTGTCTTTTAAAACTGTGTAAATGTCAAAGATATTCAACAAGAAGTTACAATGAAAAAAACCGCAGAGACGGCATAAATTTAAGTTAGGAAACAATTTAGGTTAGGAAATCGCATGACGTAGTAGGTAGGAGACGTGGGCAATTGGTAAATTACAAATTCATGACACAAAAGCGAAAAAAAAAAACTAGCGTAGCCAAAAAAACAAAAAGTTCAAGAGACATATATACGTTTGATGTTGCAATTATGAAGTATATATATGAAACAGGAAATAGTAGTTTCCATTAATCTCAGATTAAACATCACCTAATTGATTCAGCGCTAGCCCCGGGTCAACCGAACGTCTTGTAACAAGCGCAGTCTCGAATAGCCTAAATTATTTCAGTCAACAATATTTTCCAAACGAAAAGTTATGATTTTTTGCTGTACATATGAATATCAGAATTTGATTATCCTCATCTGTCTGTTTAATTTTCTGAATCATTACTTGACTAAATTTGTAGATTGTGTATGTTACATTGAAATGCTGTTTAACTGATTGCACTTCCAAAATTTGCAGATTTTGCAGATGTAACAAGTTTAAATGACATATCTTTCACCAATGTACCCTTTTGCACGTTTCTTTTTAATTTTTAAATGATACACCCTTTCTGACCAGGGCCGTCTAATAGCATTTGCTACTGGAGCGGTCGAACATGCCCCGACTCTATAACTAAAAAATATTAAGATATTTTTAAAAATAAATACATATATTTGGTTTAAGATTTTAAAATTTTAGATATATTCTTAAACTTATAGTTTATAATTTAAAGAGAAACTTCAAATATATATAGATAAGCTATTAAGTTTTAAAACTACTTCATTATATCATTAAATATATAGTTAATATTTTTTTTGAACATGGCCTTAAAATTTTCTGAGATGACCTTGTTTCAGACCTACCTTTTAATTTTTAAAAGATACATTCTTCTATTTGGTTGATATGACTGTTAAGGAAAGGACATTTTTCTCCGACACACCGTAAACTTTTTAAAAATATATATGAACAATATACCCTTTCACATGTATTTTACAACGATGCACCATATTAAATAGATTGATACATTGACGTGTTTAGTTGTTTTAATTCCTCATACACACCACCGTTGTTGTCAAATTAGTAAATTTCTGGGTTTTACGCTGATATATTCAACTGATCTCATAGTGAAAAGGTTCCTGCAATTCTTCAATTTCTAAACAGATTTATATTTGCAAACGGGTATTATCTGCTTCTTATATTGACATTTAGCAAATGGATATTTTCAAAAGCCTCTAATGATCTATAAAAAGCCTGGTATTTGCCCCTTTTTCTTCATCCCTAAACTTGGCTTAATATTCAGCAAAGTAGAAGACAAATAATGGCCCTCAAAAAATTACTTGCCCTTGTGGTTCCTCTTGGTGTTGTTGAAGTCTCCATTGCAAAGCCATATGTGAACCCAATTAGGAACCAAAATGGACAGAGGAATCTACAAATGCATGTTGATCTTTACCTTGACTACTACTGCCTCAGGTGTCCCCAAGTGGAGTCCATTGGCCGCAGTGTCACATTTCAATACGTTTCTCGCAGGCCAATTCTTGCTGTTGCGCTTCTAATGATGCATTTTCAAGACTACTGTCTGAGTAGGTTAATGATTTCTGTTTTAGTAATACATGAGGATTCATGAGTGGGGAGGCTCATGTTCTTTACATAGTAATGTTTGCTCGTTCATAATTCACATGTGGATATTCATGTACATTAGGGATGTGATGGTTTCATTCTTCTAGAATATTAGTTATTTGCGAAGTTACCAAGTCAAAATTATGGATTTTATACTAAAATCATCTTACTGGCAAAATAAGTATTTAAATTGGAAACACAATTTATAACAAAGCATGGTTCCCTTTCAACAAGCGTGTTAGAAACAATTTATTTTTCTTATTTTATAAGTGTATTCTATAAATATATTAATCTTTATAAGTTGAAATTTTCATTTTAAATATCATCATATTTCATTGTAAATAGTTAAATATATAATGTATTTTTAG
This sequence comes from Brassica napus, assembly GCF_020379485.1. NCBI lineage: Eukaryota > Viridiplantae > Streptophyta > Magnoliopsida > Brassicales > Brassicaceae > Brassica > Brassica napus. The sequence goes on along the minus strand of NC_063452.1, from coordinate 39,931,349 downwards.
GTTACATTTAGAATTAGTATCATTTCCCCCGCGAACCGCGGGGGTCCATATCCTAGTGTACATAATAAAACAAGCCGTGTTTCTTCAAAAAAAAAAACATACCTTGTGAGAGTGAATGCTATTAAGAAGATAAGTGTAGTTGCGGTCAAGGTGGAGTGAGTTTGAGTTGTTGCGAAACTCGCGCTTGACAAAGTCGGTGAAATGAGACTTGTGGTCTTCTTTGCCAACATGTTTCACCACTGCTTTAAGAATGTCACGGTAAACTCTAGCAACTTCACTGCTCATCTTCTTCTACCCTTTCCAAAGATAAAAAGGCATAAACTCCAGTGAGCTTTCAAATCACATCCCTTAAGGAACAAAATCACGAATTGACCCAAACGCTAAATTGTTAGACACAAATTCTAACTTGTTCGACATAAGAGGGCACGGATTTTTACAAGATTTTCTTCGAGACGATGAGCAAAAACGATAAGGAAGTATCAAAAGAGATGAATAAACCCCCAAATTTTTGAATAACTTCGTTGCATTGATCTTGAGCAGCAACCCAATACACAAAAATGATATCTCGTAACCCATTCATTATTAATCAATCAATTAAGATTGGAAAATAGAAACATCAACCATATCATTGGAGAACAATCATCAGATCGGAGAAAGCGTACCAAAAGGTTCCGAGAGCAAAGCGAGGAGGAGGATGAGAGTGGCGCTGATTCTTCCGGATTGGTAGTGAGTTATAGTTCTCTGTCAATGGTGGGGTGAGGTCGAGATCAACTCCTGGTTGAAGACGAGAAATATGATGAGAGAGAGATTGATTAACCTAAATCTTTACCCGGGTCTAAACCGATGAATCAATTTTGGTTCGTCCGATTAAATCAATTGGACCGCGAAGAGTTCATTCTGTGTTTGACTGTGAGTCTGGACCTACCTAGTTTCGAACCTGTACGGGAAGAGTAGTCAGTAGATTAGTTTTTATTTTCCGCCTTTCATTCAAAACTGGCATACATGGTGCGTTTTGCTTCTTCTGTTTTGTTTTTTTTGTTTTTTTTTAACTCAACATCATTTTTTTCATTAACCAAAGGCTTTAGTACAAACAAATTGTAACCACATTGCCTCAGCAGAGGCTTTATCACTTAAGCTCACTCATTTGGAACCTAAATTACCTTATCAATCACCCGATCACTTAAACCACCATGAAAACAAACTCATCTCACCACATGCGATGAAAATGAGTTGTCTCTTAGACCACACTACTACAAGGACATAACCAAACCTGAAACTAAATTCTAAACAAGGAGTTCAAATTTGACCGAAGCTGGAGATCACCGTTAGATTGGAATTAGGACCATGGACCAGACCAACTCAACACCGAGGTGCATGTTCCTTGCCCAGGACCGCTTCAGATTGCAGTCAGTGTCCCATACCTTATTCAGCGGACGCATAACCAGTGAATCGATTTTGATGAGTCCATACCTTGACCGGCAATTGCATTTGAGAACATAATAGGCTCCCCACTAGACCGGTGCTTAAACCACCACCAAGGACTTCTCCATCGCATGATTCCTAGGCTCGGGTCCTTAACAGAGCCGCCGGAATGAGACTGAAACTCCATCAACAGATAAGAAACTTCAAATCTCCCGGAATGAAGAAACGCGGGTGCGGGTGACAGAACCACCAGAGCTCTTCCAATAATCTGCAAAAGAACAAGGAAACCACGGGGAAAAGCTACAAGAAAACAGTCAGCCCAAGACGGAACAGAACGGAGCGGCCAAGGGAAAAATGCTCCGACCCATATCCAAACCCTAAAAGCCGACCTCCGACGAACAACCATTTTCCTGACTCAACTCGCCATGACTCCAGAGACTCGGGAACCGCCTGAGACAAGCTACACACGGCCATATCTGAGTTCTGAAGAACCGAAGAAACCAGAGACCATATGCATCTCGAAGAGGGGTAGGGGCATCGTCAAAGGCAAAGGAAAAAAAAAGAGAAGAGGGAAAAGAAGGGGGTCTCCGCCGACGACTCTGCATCGAACGCCGGAAGGGAACGGTGGCGATTAGAGTTTTCTCTCTCTCTCTCTCTCTAAACTCTCTCTCGGGTTTTTTCTCTCAGTGGGGTTTCAAAACATGGTGTGTTTTTTTATACTAATGTTTATTCTTTAAATGGTTTTGCAACACTATAATCTTTATCGATTATAAAATGACGAGTACAAATGTTGGTATTTAAAATGTATCATCGTTGTTGAAGAGCTAACATATTACAACTCATTTTAATTATTTTTAGGACTTCATATGCACAAAAAGAAATTAAGTTTTGCGGCTGACACAAATCACAAAAACCAAATATGCAACACTATAATCTTTATCGATTATAAAATGACGAGTACAAATGTTGGTCTTTTAAATGTATTATCGTTGTTGAAGAGCTAACGTATTACAACTCATTTTAATTATTTTTAGGACTTCATATGCACAAAAAGAAATTAAGTTTTGCGACTGACACAAATCACCAAAACCAAATAGGCAACATCGATTATAAAATGACGAAAGGAGATAACGTTTTCTGCTCTCGATTTGTTTATTATTGACTCTCCATAAGTTATTTCATTTTTCACTTCTATAAAATTGTGCTTTCGTTCTTGTTTCCGAGTCACTGATATGAGTTTTGTTCCTTTTTTAATTTCTTTTGTGAATTCGGCGAATTACATAAGTGTTAATTCAAAAAGATGAACATCTGTAAAAATTAGTTTCACTTCAAATACATATCTAAGAATCAAATATTTGAAGAAAATCATCGGCAAACTCTACTCACAGGTAAGTGTTCAAATCTAATATATCAAGCTGTTATAGAATATAAGTGCAAACTTGAAATATAAATGTCTGTCTAGTATATATCCACCAGTTCGGTCTAAAATTCATCTAATTCTAGAACAAAAAAATTAATTACTTATTTTATTAACCTACACTTTTGAGGTTTAATTACTTAAGAGTATACTAATAAAATATATATGTATATATATATATATATATATATATATATAATATTTTACCATTCTAGTATATGTAAACTATGTATAAACTAAGAGTTATTTGATTTATTAAATGATAAACCATAAAACTTATAATAAATTGTTCAAATCTCTCACTCTTACCATTATAATAGTTATATAGGGTATCAAGGAGAAACAATTATTAGACGATTAACGCCTATAGCTAGTTTCTCTAGATTTGGACCTCTGATGGTTTTTCCTATCGGATGTGGATGTTTGTTTCGAGGACGACAAACTGAGCTCGATACAGTGGGCTTTTGGAGGTGGTGGAGGCGAGTGGGTTGCGAGATGTGGTCTTTATCTATCCAAACTCATGCTCCGTACGGATATATATTGGATCCGGTAGTTTCTGTTGTAAACTTAAGGATTTAGAATCAGTAAGTTCTTATTATTAATCAATCATATGGAGCCCTTTATATATAGAGAATTACACCGTCATAGATAAATGGAAAGATTACAAATCCTAATCCAACTAGGAAAAGGAAAACACAATATGGAAATAGTACAAATCATAAACAGATAGGGATTATGGAAACTGGCCGTCTCTCTCTCTAAACCGGCTGTCTGTCTTTCTTGGTTATGGACATCCATCATATGGTTTATAACACTCCCCCTTGGATGTCATAACCATTCAGAGTTTTTAATATGTTTTGGATGTTGCCTCATTAAAACTTTACCAAGAAAACCCAATGGGACAAAACATGGTGAATGAAAAAGAGTACAACACATATTGCTCCCCCTGATTTGTACCTCCGTATATGTCCTTCAAGTTGGCGCATCCCAACCTGATGGTTGAGCTTCATGGACGCCAATGACTAATGGTCTCAATACCAAGGTAAAGTAGTGCTACCGCGTTGCAAAGACATAACTTGCCTGGGATCTATCATTGTGGATCCGAGAGATAACCTGTATCAATCAAAACATATTAACCCTTCTTTGGGTTTTGGTTAGTATAATGTAATCTCAAATTTTTTAGTTCCTTGTAGTAACATAGGATGTATTTTATCCTGTCCCAGTCCCTTATATTTGGATGTGTATGACATGACAAATACATCAAGGCAAGGCGCCAATAGTAATTAAGGTAAGAGACATGTATGTCTTTATTTCCAGTGCCTCATGGTCGAACATGAGCTAAACATATATAAGAGATTCACGGCAAGAACACATGTCCAGCCTAGTATGGCTTGCCTATTACATCAAGGCGCCAATGGCACTTGGGTAAGGGACTTTACCGGACCAAGGACATATTTCTTGTCCTTCTTGGGACCAAAGGATCCGTGTCCAAGTCCGGGGTACTCACGACCATGTCCTTCTTGGGACTTACAATTGGTTTATGTCCGGACCAAGGGACCTTATGGGATAACTCAATGGGCGAGCTTTGGTCCATGTTAAAACCGTTTGAATACCTTTTTATAAGTCCTTTGATGCATAAGGATTCCATCTTTTAAGATGTTCAATTTGTAATCCTAAACAAAACTTTGTTTGTCCCAAATTTTCATTTCAATCTATTTCTTTAGATAATCGTTTGAAAGTCTCTCTAGAGGTTCCTAGGATATTTTAGATCATTAACATATACTTGTATACTTTAGTTCTCGAGAACCTGTTGCATTTGACAACTCAATACCCTCTGGGACTTTTATATATATCTCATTATCCAGTGGACCATACAAGTAGGCGGTTTCTACATCCTTTAACTGCAAGTCTATTTTTCTTCTTTTATGGCCAGACTTGTTAGGAATCTAAATGTTTGTTGCATCTATTGGAGATATATGTAAATATTATTAGTTAAGGGTTTACATTGTAATTAGTAGTACTTAGAATACCCTAATCTCCTAATGCTGTACGTGTATATAATGTAATCATTTATCTAATGAGATGATAACTTTCCCATAATCTATATGGTATCAGAGCTTAACGTTCCTCCAAACCTAGAAATTTTCGAACAAAACCAAACAGCCGCCACAATGAGTTCTTCCTCAAACACCAATGAAATCGTGTCTCTAAACACAAACACTCTTCTCAATCTCAACATGTCCAACGTCTTGAAGTTAACAAGCACCAACTACATGATGTGGAGCTTGCAAGTTCATGCCCTACTGGATGGTTATGCTTTGGCTAAGCATCTTGATTCCACCACTGTCATTCCGCCTGCAACAATCACCACGGCTGATGTCGTTGAGGAGAATCCGGAGTTTGTTCGCTGGACACGGCAAGATAAACTCATTTACAGTGGCCTCCTTGGTGCCATCTCTACTACGATTCAGCCAATGGTCTCTCGCACAACCACCGCTGCTCAGATCTGGGAGAAGCTGGCTGACACCTATGGGAAACCAAGTAGGGGTCATATCAAACAACTCCGTGATCAGCTCAGATTCTACACCAAAGGTACCAAAACTGTCGATGAATACCTACAGAACGTGGTCTCTAAACTCGATAAACTCGCCATCCTTGGTAAGCCATACGACCATGAAGATCAAGTTGAGATAATCCTTGGTGGACTCCCATAGGAGTACAAGAATGTAGTTGATCAAATCGAAGGTAAAGACACTGCTCCCAGCATCACTGAGATTCATGAAAGATTACTCAATCATGAAGCCAAGCTCCTTGCTACAAAAGAACAAGCTACTGAGGTCTCTCCAGTGTCTGCTAATATGGTTCAAAACCGAAATCAGAACAACAACTTCAACACCAATCGCAACAACAATGGTGGCTCCTACAACAACTACAACAACACACGGAGAAACAACAACAATGGTGATGCTAATCGACAATACCGATCTGATACGCGTACGTTCAAGCCTTACTTAGGCAAGTGTCAACTGTGTAACACACAAGGGCATAGTGCCAGACGCTGTCCTCAGTTTTAAGCTTCTCAATATCAAAGTGCTCAACAGATCATGGCTCAGCCTCAGGTCACTTCGTTCCGCCCATATCAACCACAAGCGAACCTCGCTATGAATGCTCCATACACGGCTACTAATTGGCTTCTTGACTCGGGGGCTACTCTTCACATTACATCTGACCTCAACAACCTTGCTCTACACCAGCCGTATCATGGAGGCGACGACGTTATCATAGCTGATGGTTCGACACTACCGATATCTCATACGGGTTCTTCTTTAATACCAACTCGAACACGTGACTTATCTTTGCAGAAAATATTATGTGTTCCTAACATTGATAAGAACTTGATTTCGGTTTATCGTCTCTGCAATACTAATGGTGTTTCGGTGGAATTCTTTCCTGCTTCTTTTCAGGTGAAGGATCTCAGCACGGGTGTCCCATTGCTCCAAGGCAAGACTAGGAATGAGTTGTATGAGTGGCCTGTCTCTCTGTCTCAAGCAAAGGCCATGGTTACTGCATCAAACCCAAAAACATCTCTTCTTTCGTGGCATTCTCGGCTCGGCCACCCTTCTTTTTCAGTTTTAAACACTATTATTTCTCAGTTTTCTCTACCTTTTTCTTCTACCAAACAGAAAAACTTGTCTTGTTCTGAATGTTTAATTAATAAGAGCCATCAATTACCATTTACAAACTCCACCATTGTTTCTCATAAACCCCTTGAGTTTGTCTTCACAGACGTCTGGTCTTCTCCAATAACCTCCATCGACAACTTTAAATACTATGTTGTATTTGTCGATCATTACTCGCGCTATACATGGCTTTACCCGCTCAAACTAAAGTCACAAGTAAAAGAGGTCTTCATTGCCTACAAATCATTGGTAGAGAACAAGTTTCAGACAAAGATCAGAACACTGTTTTCTAATAATGGAGGCGAGTATATTGCATTACGAGACTTCCTCAGACAACACGGAATCACACATCTCCCTTCGCCACCACACACACCTCAGCATAATGGCTTATCGGAGAGGAAACATAGGCACATTGTAGAGACCGGTCTCACACTTCTCTCTACGGCATCGATACCAAAAGACTATTGGACCTATGCTTTCTCTGCGGCAGTATATCTGATCAATCGTCTTCCAACGCCTATACTTGAGATGCAATCTCCATTCTCCAAGATCTTTGGTACGATACCAAATTATACGAAACTACCAGTTTTCGGTTGCTTATGCTTCCCATGGCTGCGTCCTTATAACTCTAACAAACTGGAAGATAGATCAACAAGGTGTGTTTTCCTAGGCTACTCGACGACCCATAGTGCATACTACTGCCTGGATCGAACTACGGGTCGCATCTATACATCGAGGCATGTGAAGTTTGATGAAACCGTGTTTCCATTTGAGAAGACGTCAACGGCAAAACTCTCTGAGGTTCATGACTCCACTCCACTCTCTACTTCCATGTTCACACCCGTTACTCCTCAATCTTCAGCAGCGCAGGGACACCCGAGCTTGGACCTTCACCCGCCTCAGCCACCAACGACGCGATCGTCTTCTTCACCTCAGGTATTGCCTTCTCACTCTAGCAATCCATCCGTCTCTTCTCCCTTGGAGCCCACTGCTCTTTCTCAAAATGAGCCAACACCAATGGCTCAGCCTAACCCTATTTCCGTCGAGCCCACTGCTCAAGAACAAAATGAGTTGCAACCCCCAACTCAGCCTACACAACCACCAAATACAAATCCTACCTCATCTACCCGGTCAAATCAACCTATGTTACCACAAAATCCACAAACACAACAGACAGAAAATATCCACAAAATGCAAACCATAGCCAAAAATAAAATTTCAAAACCAATACAAAAGCTAACACTTTCAGTTGTAGGAAGAAAGAATCCAAAAACAGAACCAACAACGATCTCACAGGCTATGAAAGATGAGAAATGGAGAGGTGCAGCTACAGCAGAGTTTGATGCACACATCAAAAATCACACTTGGGATCTAGAGCCGAACGTACATGGGCACAACATCATAGGCTGTCGCTGGTTGTTTACTACCAAGTATCTTGCGAATGGACAAGAAGAACGCCCCAAAGGTCGTCTTGTTGCCAAAGGCTACACGCAGCAATATGGTATCGATTATTCGGAAACTTTCAGTCCAGTTATAAAATCAACAACGATTCGTCTGGTGCTTCAGATTGTGGTCACCAAGGCTTGGCATATAAAACAATTAGATATCAACAATGCTTTCCTCCAAGGTGAGCTAACTGAGGTTGTCTACATGATGCAACCACCTGGCTTCATAGATAAAGATCGTCCCGACCACGTCTGTAGACTACGCAAACCTATCTATGGACTGAAACAAGCGCCCTGTTCATGGTATCTATCGCTTAAACAACACCTCCTCCACACTGGCTTTGTCAACTCCAATGCAGATGCTTCACTCTTCGTTCACTTGCACGGCAGCAACATCACCTACGTCCTCGTTTATGTTGATGATATATTGGTAACTGGAAACAATCCAACGATCATCTCCCAAGTTCTTACTGCCTTCGCTAATCGCTTCTCAATTAAAGATCCAGTCGATCTCCACTACTTTCTTGGGATCGAGGAAACTAGGACACGACAAGGACTTCATCTCATGCAACGTAAGTATATCACTGATCTTCTGCACAAGAACAACATGACCGACGCGAAGCCTGTTGCTACACCGCTACCCACATCTCGGAAACTAACGCTCCAGTCTGGTACACCGTTAGAGGATGGCTCTCAGTATCGCTCAGTTGTTGGAAGTCTTCAATACATGGCGTTCACCAGACCTGACATATCATATGCCGTCACACGCCTCTCACAGTTCATGCACAAACCAACCATCGATCACTGCCAGGCAGCCAAACGCGTACTTCGCTATCTCTCTGGAACCCGTTCCCATGGTATATTCCTACATCATAACTCTCCTCTCTCGCTCCATGCCTTCTCAGATGCAGATTGGGCAGGTGATACAAATGATTTTGTCTCTATGAATGGCTATATAATCTACTTAGGCAAAAATCCAATCTCATGGTCATCAAAGAAACAAAAAGGAGTGGCTCGTTTGTCTACGGAAGCTGAATACCGTGCAGTGGCTAATACTGCGGCCGAGGTAACCTGGTTGTTCTCTCTACTCTCTGATCTTCAACAACACTTATCTGTACCTCCAGTTATCTATTGCGACAATATTGGAGCCACCTATCTATGCGCTAATCCCGTCTTCCATTCAAGAATGAAACACATCGCCTTGAACTACCATTTCACACGAAATATGATACAGGCGGGTCAGCTTTGTGTACGACATGTCTCCACTAGAGATCAACTTGCTGACACTCTCACCAAACCACTACCTAGAAGTCAGTTTCAGCAAGATTGCAGCAAGATTGGAGTGATCTCAATCCCTCCATCTTGAGGGGCCGTATTGGAGATATATGTAAATACTATTAGTTAAGGGTTTACATTTTAATTAGTAGTACTTAGAATACCCTAATCTCCTAATGCTGTACGTGTATATAATGTAATCATTTATCTAATGAGAAGATAACTTTCCCATAATCTATAGCATCCACCACAGGGGAGTATGTCTCCTCATAATTGATTCCTGGTCTTTGTGGAATCCTTGTGGATATGGCCATGCCTTATATCTTGCTATCTCGCCATGTATCATTTCTTTCACAAAGACTCATTTTTGTCCAACTGGTTTCACATCTAGAGGTGTCCGAACTATGGGACCAAAACCTCTCTTTTCTTAATGAACTTAACTCCATGTCCCCTTTCCATTTGATCTAATTTGATTTGTTGAGTGCACTCATGTATGGACGTGGGTTCATGATCCTCATTCATTTCATAATCTCAAGTGCTACACTGCATGCAAATATATCATCAATGTCGACATTCTTTGTCTTGTTCCATTTGTGTCCTAGACATGACATAACTTATTGAGGTTTCATTATGACCTTCAGTACCCTGAAGCTTGGCGTCCCAAGCCTCATTGTTAGGCACCTTAGGTACAAACCATGTTTATGGTTTCCTCATCCACGGCCGTGGCTTTTAAGTTTGTCCATCTTAGGATCGACCATGTCTAGGATTCCCTCGTCCACAGATTCATTACTACCTTTCTTTAATATCCAAGGGATCTTATCTTTGGAACTTATTGGTCTACCACGTTTCAAACGTGCCTTAGACTCAGTAGCAACTTGATTGTGTCCTTCGTGAATATCAATTCGAATTTGGTGCATTTACAGCTGGTATATATGACTTAGTCATTTTATTCGGGCCAGTAACAGAATTTGGAAATTGTTTAAGCTAGCTTTTGTATAATCTTTCGGACTTGTAAATCTCATTCTTGAGTCTAAGGATCTTGCCAATATAAGGATGTATGATTCCATGTAATTTCTTTTACTCTTTTACCAGCTTATTTCTTTCTCCCCCTAATCCGTGTACCTGGCCTCAAACTGATCACCCATATTTGGCTCAAGGTACTTAATAATCGTGGGGAATCATATCCAACATATATCCCCATCCTCCTTTGAGGTCCCATCTTAGTTCTATGTGGTGGAGTAATTTGTATATAGACGGCACATCCAAATGTCTTACGATGGGATATGTCTGGCTCTTGACCCGTTATCTAATCGATGGGGAATATTTATGCTCACTAAATGGCCTGATGCGTATTAACTTAGATGCATGTAAATTTCGTGTGGCCCAAGCTGTGACTGGGAGTTTTGACCTCATAAGTAATGGTCTAGCATTCAGCTGTATGCGTTTAATAAAAGATTTCGGCCAAGCCGTACTTGGTATGGACATGTATCACGGAATTGTCCACACTTGCCCCCATGGACATACCATAATCATTTAAACGCTTGAGAGATGTATTCACCAGTTTATTATTTACTTAGTCTCTTTGACTGGTGATGGCCTATCAATGAGTTTCCCTTGTGTACATGCTACACACGTGAGATTCTTTGGGATAACTCTTTCTTTCTTTCAATGTGTGCCCATTGGTACATGTTTGAACCAGGATGGCCAATCCGGTTATGCCATAAAGTGAATATTTTTCGCAGGCATTTAACATCTATCATCCTGATCTTGGCATAGTAAAGACCAGTAGAGAATGCATGTATAGTTTTTACCATTTTTCTATGGTCTTGGGCGAATTTTATATATCTAAAAGGAACTTTTTATTTCCTTTGCCCATTGTTTCAATATGGAAACCACTCTTATATCTTTTAAACTCAATGGGCTTCTATGAGTGAATATAAATCATTAAATTTCTTTAGTCTGGTCGTAGCTTATCATGAGAATGGCTATACCTGATATCTTGCATATTTACATTGTTTTATCCATTTATTCATGGGCATTTCATCATATAGATTAGGATTTAGCCATGTCTAGGTTGCATTTTGCATACATATGTCTATATTAGGTATTGGAGTACCACATGGAATTCCTGAAGACATTTGGGTGCATTTGGAGCTCAAAGGAGGTGATTAGAGTGATCTTTGGACGAGCACTGCCTGAAGCGACTTCCCGTAGCGACTACATGAAGTCGCTATGCACCACATCCCGGAGCGACTTTCCAAGAGCGACCGCACGAAGTCGCTCGCGTTTTCACGTCCGGAGACACACAGATTTGACCCTGGAGTGACCTCCCAGAGCGACGTGCCGAAGTCGCTCCCGATGTTCAGAGCGACACACCAAGGTCGCTCGCGTCCTCTCGTCCGGAGAAACCAAAATCGAGCATCCTGGAGCGACCTCTCAGAGCGACCTACCAAGGTCGCTTCCAGCCAGAGCGACTAGCCCAGAGCGACTATCTCAAGTCGCTCCAGCCAGAGCGACCAGCCAGAGCGACCAGCTCAAGTCGCTCGCATTTTGACGGGGCGAGACACGAAGAAACGCGTCGGAAGCGACCTCCTGGAGCGGCTATGCTAGGTCGCTCCGCGTGTTTTGCTTGGACGATTTTTATGTTATTTCAGGGGCCTTTTGGTCATTTTTTTTGTTGTTTTACATTGCCTAAACCTAAGTTAAGTACATTGGTAAGCCATTGGAGGGAGAAAATCTTTGCCATTGGAGGGAGAAAATCTTTTTTTCTAGAGAACAACTAGTAAAACTTCTTTTGATTCAGATTTCATTGCTTTCATCTTGTGTTCTTGTTGATCTCTTATCTATTCCTCTACATGATTAATCTGAAATCCAATATGGGTTTAAGAGGAATCATGGAGATTAGTGAGTAATCACCTTTTGAATTCATGGGTTAGGGAGATCAAGGGTGATTAGGTTAGTTCTAGGATGTTTTAGTGTAGACCATTTTTGTTCCTTGCTAGTAGAGTATTCATAATGCATCTTCTGAGTTGGCCACTCAAAATTTGATCAATAGGCATTTCCCACCCAAAAGGTGTTTGATGAAATGCCTGAGACAACTCTCTTAGGCTTTTAGTATACTTTGCCAAAGACATTTATTGTTAAAGGTGCTAAGATAGCTAATAGACTTGTTAGTAATGATTGCTTTCACATTATTCAACCAAAGACATTTGATGTTTGAGATATGTTAGCAAATGAGCATTCATCTAGACATAGAGCTTGCTTAGAATTGTGTCTAGGCTTAAGGTCGGTAGTTTGATTGATCATTTGCTATCCTTAGTTCAATACTTGATCACCCAAGGTTTAATCCCTATGCCCATGAGTTCTCTTTTCCCTTAGTCAAGAAATTATCATTCTGTAATTGCTTTCCAGTATTAGTAGTAGTTTAAAACCCATCTAAATCATTGGTTGCACTTAGATTAAGTGAGTGTTTGCATTCTCGGTGCTTTGATATCCCTCAGAACTGGTTCGACAATCTTTTATACTATATCATTTGTCTTAGGAGCCTTGAAAACTCCTAACATCAAATTGGCGCCGTTGCCAAATTATGTGTAGATTTGAACATTGAGATTTAGTCATTTGCTTGAGACTAAGTCATTTTTATTTTCTTTTGTTACTGATTCTCCTTCTTCACCTCCCTTTAATTTACAGGTGTATGAACTTGAGGAGCAGGGGTCCATCAAACCTAGTTCCAAGAGCCGCAGACATCAGAGCTTTAGAGAGAGAGTGTGCTAGAAAGAGAAGAGAAGAAGAGCAACAGTCTCACTTGCAGAGATTGGATACTGATATGGGAGACATACCTCAAAATGATGCCAACAACGTTCCACAAAACCAACTGCGAGCAGCTCGACCCATTGGCACTTATGACCGCCCCAACATTCATGGTCATAGATCGGGAATCCGAGCACCAGCCGTGGCAGCCAAAAACTTTGAGATCAAATCATGACTCCTCAACGTGATCGAGAACAACAAGTATCATGGCTTGGCTCTAGAGGACCCATTTGATCACTTGGACAAGTTCGACAGCTACTGTGGGTTGTCAAAAACCTATGGTGTGTCCGAAGATGCCTTAAAGCTCAAGCTATTCCCTTTCTTTTTGGGGGATAAGGCACGTCAGTGGGAGAAGTCTCTACCCAGCGACTCTATCACCACTTGGGATGACTGCAAGAAAGCATTCTTGGAGAAGTTCTTCTCTACTTCAAGAACTGCTAAGCTGAGAAATGAGATTTCCAGCTTTCAACAGAAGAACTTGGAAGGCTTCAGTGAAGCCTGAGAGAGATTCAAGGGCTACCAATCTCAATGTCCACACCATGGTTTCTCTAAGGAGAGCTTGCTGAGCACATTCTACCGTGGTGCTCTTCCTAAGTACAGGGCCAGACTGGATACAGCTAGCAATGGGTTCTTCTTGGGGAGAATTGAGGAAGATGCAGAGGATCTGGTTGACAACATGGTAAAGAGTGATGCAGTCTACAGTGGAGACCACGACAGAGGTAGTCGAATAGATGATAAGCAGACGAGGAAGGAGTTGAAAGCTCTACAGGATAAGATAGACATCCTCATTGCTGATAAAGCCACCCAAGAGCAGCTGCACTTTGTTGGTAACCCAAGCCAAGAGACACCACCTGTTGTCCATGAGGTTGAGGGTTTGGAAGGTCAGAAAGAGATGTGTTTCATCAATAACAATTGTAGCTGGTACAAAAAAGAGCCAAACTTTCAGTACAACAACTACCAACAGAAATCTTATCCCAACAACCAACAGAGTGGTTATACGCCTAGAAACAACCAGCAAGGCAGCTATCAGCCTCAGCAAAACCCCTCGTTTGGTTCCTCTACTCCTCAAGAGAGCAGCACTGATACCTTACTGAAACAAATCTTGGAGTCTCAGACTAGAAGTGAGAAGCATGTTGGTTATGAGTTGAAGAACCTTCATTCCAAGATTGATGGGAGCTACAATGAGCTCAACAACAAATTCTCACATCTTGCTTCTACAGTCAAGAATTTAGAGAATCAGTTTGCTTCTATGAACACTCACCAGAATCGCCAGCAAGGATCTCTACCTGGAAAATCTGACCAAAACCCCAAGGAGGCCAAAGCTATCACCCTTAGGAGTGGTATGCAGTTACCTCCTACAACCCTCACCAGGGATGCTGAGAAACTAGGTGAGGAGGTGGCCATCAACTTAGATGATGATGTGGTAATTGTTGATGAGAAGACCAATGATGAGATTTTGGAAACGATTATGGAAGCTAAAGGTAAAGGAAAGGTTGGAGAAGAGAAGAAAACAATACAAGATGGTGAAGCTGCTGTTCCAGCAAGTGAGAATTCTTCTGTTCCTCCCCCCCTATGAACCCAAACTTCCATTCCCTGGTAGATTCAAGAAGCAGCTGCTAGAGAAGTACAAGGCTCTGTTTGAGAAGCAAATGAGTGAAGCTCAGGTTGCAATGCCCATCATCGTTGCTTTCATGTTGATTCCTCAATACAACAAGTTCCTGAAAGATGTTGTAGCTGCAAAGAAGAAGGAGATGGAAGGCATGATGATTCTTACCCATGAGTACAGTGCCATCATTCAGAGGCTTGATGTTCCAGAGAAGTTAGAGGATCCAGGATGCTTCACACTACCTTGTGCTCTTGGACCTATGGTATTTGAGAAATGTCTCTGCGATTTGGGAGCTAGTGTCAGCGTGATGCCTTTGTCTGTTGCAAAGAAGCTTGGATTCACTTAGTACAAGAAGTGTAGACTCTCTCTGGTGTTAGCTGATCGTTCAGTGAAGTACCCTGTGGGCATCTTAGAGGACCTCCCTGTGAAGATTGGAAGGTATGAGATACCTACAGATTTTGTGGTGCTTGAGATGGGTGAGGAGCCTCAAGACCCATTGATTCTAGGAAGGCCATTCTTAGCTACAGCAGGAGCTATTGTTAATGTGAAGGAAGGCACGATTGATCTCCATTTGGGTAAAGAGAACATCCTCCACTTTGACATCAAGGGGAAAATGAGAAAATCAACTGTGTTCGGGCAAGCCTTCTACATTGAAGAGATGGGCACTCCTGCTGATGAGCACCTTGAAGAGTTACCACCTGAGGACGACGAGGAGGGAGCATCTCCCTCTACTCATTCCCCACAGAAGGTAACCCACTACTTTCCCTTGTATATACTAGTTCATATTTTGCATTTTAGTTGTCTTTTGGGTATCTCTCTCTCACTCACACAGAGACTGTGTGATTTAAGTGTGGGGAAGGTACCAAGTATTTGAGTCTCACGCATTGCATTATACATACATATTTGCATAAAAAAAAATCATTTAGTTTGCATCATTTGCATTTCTAGGAGAGTCTAGAGCATATAGGTTGCATTTACTTGCATTGAGAGCAATGATTTGAAATGCCTTGTAAAGAACATTACTTTGCACCTGAGTAGCTTATGCACCTCTCAAAAAGACTTATATGCTTTGAGCCTTGAAAACTCTTCCTGAAACTTGTTGATTGCTGAAACTCAGTCTTTGAAGCCAACTACAACCTTATTTGAACTGAACGAACTTAATGCATCTTGCTCATGGTCCCTTGTGTACTGAATCATGGATATACACACTTGAGTTGTCACATCCTTTATGCCAATCTTTTTGACAACCTCTAGTGGTAGACCTCCCCCCAAAATCCCTTCCTCTTTTTAAGCCTTCATTGATTGATGAGTGAGGCTTTTTTCGGAAAGTCTTACATGCACATAATGTTGAGAGTATCGGGAACGACAATGCTTGATCTTCATTCTTGCTAGATTAGGCACATTATTGTCTAGCCATAGGATGGGAGTGAGTGTTGTAAAGTTTGATTTGGGAGTATGAGAAAGTTGAAGAAAAAGAGTGAACTTTTGTGCTTAATTGACTAGTCTTTATGGGATAAGTAGAGAAACTTCTAGCTCAATTTGTGAAAAGTCTTGGCCCCAAACATAAAAAAAAATAAAAAATAAAAAAAAATGGAAAAAAAAAGAAAAAAGAAGAGAAAGAATAAAGAAAGGGGACTAGCAAAACTAGTATGAGCTAAGAGGTGTTCAAAAGAGTGTAAGAAATCCCTTGTAAAAAAAAAAGAGTTTTATGTTGGGAAATGCTTTTGAAGTCTTTGGGTGAGAGATGTGAGTTGGGTTTGGAATGGGGAAATGAATGTGTATCATATATGTTTGGGAAAATGGTAGAACAATGGAGATTGAGCATTGTATGCATGAGTTGATCCATTTCTTAGATATATTATGTGCAATGTCAAGGCTACTTGTCTTGAGAGTATACCACCTTAAATATCATATATCTTGAACCCCTTGACTCACTTGATTAAAAAGTCTCCCCTTACTCAAATGATTTGGACCAATTGACTATTTGGGAGAATTCACTTGATGCTATGCTTAATGAACTTGAGAGTTGGCTGATTTGCATGTGTGAATGCATGATGATGAGTGTAGGGATGAAAAGAGTTGAGATAGACCTAGAGAAGCTAGAGTATAATAAGAGAGGGTGTACTAATGCTGAATTTAGATGTTGATTTGAATGCTTTGTGTGTTTCATTTGGCTATGAGCTCCCACCTTCAAACCTCTCTACCTATGAGTTCTAGAAAGTTCACTTGAGGACAAGTAAAAGAATAAGTTTGGGGGAGTTGATATCTTACATATTTACATTGTTTTATCCATTTATTCATGTGCATTTTCATCATATAGATTAGGATTTAGCCATGTCTAGGTTGCATTTTGCATACATATGTCTCTATTAGGTATTGGAGTACCACTTGGAGTTCCTGGAGACATTTGGGTGCATTTGGAGCTCAAAGGAGGTGATTAGAGTGATCTTTGGACGAGCACTGCCTGAAGTCTCTGTGCATCACATCTCAGAGCGACTTTCCCAGAGCGACCGCACGAAGTCGCTCGCGTTTTCACGTCCGGAGACACACAGATTTGACCCTGGAGCGACCTCCCAGAGCGACATGCCGAAGTCGCTCCCGAGGTTCAGAGCGACCTGTTGGAGCGACACACCAAGGTCGCTCGCGTCCTCTCATCCGGAGACACCAAAATCGATCATCCTGGAGCGACCTCTCAGAGCGACCTACCAAGGTCGCCCCCAGCCAGAGCGACCAGCCCAGAGCGACTATCTCAAGTCGCTCCAGCCAGAGCGACCAGCCAGAGCGACCAGCTCAAGTCGCTCGCGTTTTGACGTGGCGAGACACGAAGAAACGCGTCGGGAGCGACCTCCTGGAGCGGCTATGCTAGGTTGCTCCGCGTGTTTTGCTTGGAGGATTTTTATGTTATTTCAGGGGCCTTTTGGTCATTTGTTTTGTTGTTTTACATTGCCTAAACCTAAGTTAAGTACATTGGCAAGCCATTGGAGGCAGAGAATCTTTTTTTCTAGAGAACAACTAGTAAAACTTCTTTTGATTCATATTTCATTGCTTTCATCTTGTGTTCTTGTTGATTTCTTATCTATTCCTGTACATGATTAATCTGAAATCCAATATGGGTTTAAGAGGAATCATAGAGATTAGTGAGTAATCACCTTTTGAATTCATGGGTTAGGGAGATCAAGGGTGATTAGGTTAGTTCTAGGATGTTTTAGTGTAGATCATTCTTGTTCCTTGCTAGTAGAGTATTCATAATGCATCTTCTGAGTTGGCCACTCAAAAGTTGATCACTCAAAAGTTGATCAATAGGCATTTCCCACCCAAAAGGTGTTTGATGAAATGCCTGAGACAACTCTCCTAGGCTTTTAGTATACTTTGCCAAAGACATTTGTTGCTAAAGGTGCTAAGATAGCTAATAGACTTGTTAGTAATGATTGCTTTCACATTATTCAACCAAAGACATTTGATGTTTGAGATATGTTAGCAAATAAGCATTCATCTAGACATAGAGCTTGCTTAGAATTGTGTCTAGGCTTAAGGTCGGTAGTTTGATTGATCATTTGCCATCCTTAGTTTGATACTTGATCACCCAAGGTCTAATCCCTATGCCCATGAGTTCTCTTTTCCCTTAGTCAAGAATGTATCATTCTGTAATTGCTTTCTAGTATTAGTAGTAGTTTAAAACCCATCTAAATCATTGGTTGCACTTAGATTAAGTGAGTGCTTGCATTCTCGGTGCTTTGATATCCCTCAGAACTGGTTCGACAATCTTTTATACTACATCATTTGTCTTAGGAGCCTTGAAAACTCCTAACATCAATACCCGCAACTATATTTCTTATAAACTTATATATTTGAAAAAATCATTCATTCCTTTTATTAAGTTCGGAGCAAACAAAGCAATAAAATAAATTCAAAGTGATAAAACAAAGCAAGTATAAAACCAAAACAAACATAGAAGTCGAAATCAACATTATTCTTTTAGGCAATCAGAAATTTCATATTCCGTAGGATCATCTCTTTCATGATCAAAATCATCTTTACCATCTTTATATACCAAGTGGGCTTCAGGATTCTTCCCTTTCAGACTCTCTTGATAGATGTCACAAAGATGTTTAAGAGTCCTACATATCTTAGCCCAGTGGTTCCCCATTCCACATCTATGGCACACTGATTTGGTCGAGCTTTGTGGTTTAAAGGATATACCACGGTCTCTGCCTCGACCATGGTATCAAATTAGGTTGATACCCACGGCCTTTGACATAGTGGTTCCCACGGCCAAATGTATAATAGTGGCCATGGCCACGTCCTTTCTACCCTCCATGGCCATGGCCGTGTGGTCTATCATCCTGGACGTGGTTAGATTCTTTGGATTCTTTATTTTCCTTTGCGGCCTTATTGGCTTCAGGTAATGGGGTTGATCCAGGAGGTCTCAAATCATTGTTTCTCATCAGTATTGGAGGCTTAGCTAGCAATAGACTCATCCACGGACTTGTAGTCCTGGATTCTGAGATTCCTCCATAGCTTTTGGTAATAACACCTTTCTTTGGTGATCATATCTCGATTTGAATTCTGTCCAAAGGTCTAGAGGATTCTCAATTGTCAAATACTGATCTTTGAGACTCTCAATAAGATGATGGCGAATAATTAATATTGCCTTGTATCAATCTTTCTCATTTGCATTATTGTCTTCTATGATACATTCACCAAGTCTTTTTGACTTTAGGATAATCTTTGTGTCCAATGCCCATATAAATAATTATCTCCAGAGAGATTTAGGGCAGCAAAATCCAGGTTGATTTTCGACATCTCAAATCATATATCACTCAATATTTAGGTATAATTTTTTCATGCGGCCTTATTCTTAAAAAAAATCAATTCGGATTTCAATCTTGTGAGGACAATGAAACTATCAATCTTAAAAGCATTTAATCAATCAGTCAATTTCTAGCAAGTCTCAGCAATACTATTTCTATGTGCTCAAAATATTATGGTTTGTCAAGACTAGCAAAAACAGATTCAATTAATCACTTAATCAGTTTCAAGGCTGATTTTAGCAATATTAGAATATAGATTTCAAGCATGAATTTCAATGAATCAGTTTCAATGCTGATTGGTATTTAGCATAAACCGTGTGTAAATAATCTATCTAGTATCCAAATTTATTAAACCTCAAAAACATATAATCAGATCAATCAATTTAATAGAACTCATAAGCATAATGAATTTAGGGTTTCAAGTTTCAGATATGAGGATTAATGTTAGGACTAGAATTAGGGTTTCATGATTTCTAATCAGATCAATCAATAAAATCGAACCTAGCATACAATCTTAAACTTCAAGACATTAGATTTTATCATGAATCTATCAACCTATCGGATTATATAAGCAAAGCAAGCTAGCAACCTATCGGATTTAATCAATGCTTTAACAGGCTGGTCGGTTTAATCAATTTTAAATCAGATGAACAATTAACCAAGCAGGATGAGAAAATAAATCTATCAATCGGATTTAATCAAGACTTAAACAGATCAACATTATTAAACTAGCAGGATGAGAATAATAAATCTAGCAACTTAACTGTCAAATAATTCTACCAACATAGCATCAGATTCAATCAGATTTAAAACCTCAATGATCAAAACTGAAAACAGTTTTGATTTCAAAAATATTCGATTAGGATTTTAATATGTGATTTGATAATTATATTATAATTAATTCTGATACTTATATTATTTAGGGTTTATAGATATGGGGTTAGGGTTTATCAGATTTTAACTTGTAAAATCCGATTTGAGGTTTTAATCATGTAGGAACATGATTTAGGGTTTTGGGTATCGAACTTTAGAGCTTTGATTTACTCATTAGGGTTTGATCTATTATCCTATGGCCTTTATCATAAAGATTAGGTTTTATGGTTTCATTCTTTATCAAATAATCCAAATTTGATTCATATGTTCTTAGATTTCGAATTACCTTTTAGCTTAGTTGATTGTTGAAACCGGACCACCAAAGAATGAACCTTGAGCTGGACTGGACGCGAGCTGGACTGGACGCGAGCTGACTGCGAACGGATTGAGGCTGAGGTCACGAGCGGCTGATCGGGGATGCGAGCTGTTTGTTGTCGGATCGCGAACGACTTGATCGTATGGTGCGAACGGGACGCTTGCTGTCCGGGAATGCGAGCTGTCCTGGATGGTAGCTGAGGCTGAGTTCGTCTAGGATCAGGAACACCTTGGGCTGGAGCTGATCGGGGCGTGAGCTGGAACAAGAGACGCGATCGGATGATTAGGGTTCGTCGGGTCGCGTCTAGGTTTAGGGTTTTGCGATTTTGGTTTTGGCTCAGGGTGTTTAGAGTTTCATGCTGATAACCTGTTGTAAACTTAAGGATTTAGAATCCGTAAGTTCTTATTATTAATCAATCATAAGGAACCTTTTATATGTAGGGAATTACACCGTCATAGATAAATGAAAAGATTAAAAATCCTAATACAACTAGGAAAAGGAAAACACAATATAGAAATAGTACAAATCATAAATGAGGGATTATGGAAACTGGCCGTCTCTCTCTAAACCGGCCGTCTGTCTTTCTCGATTATGGACATCCATCATATGGTTTATAACCGTTTCCTTAATCTTGTAGTGTCTTTTCTTTTCTTTTTCAGCTTCTCATCTTCGCTGTGCCTTTCTATTGCGTCTGATAGTGCATGCTCACTACTTTGTTTTTCTGTTTTTCTTCCCGGCGAAAATTACTCCATCTTTCGGTTTCCTTCCCGATGGAAGCTTATCCATCTTCTGGCTTGCTTCAGCTCTGGTGCTCCAATTTATGCGATGAACCGCAGTCGATATAGCGTCTCTGCGGAAGAAGATTCCGGCGGGTTCCATTTGATGGCAGCGATCACTACTTTTGTCCTTCTCTATCGATTAGGGTTTCATGGTCTATTACGGTTTAGCAAACAGATTGTTTAGCGTTTGGTTTGGTTCTTCTTTTTTATTATTATTTTTTTTAAGTTTTAATCTTAACTTTCTGCATTTAAAAAAAAACACAAATTTTTTTTAATATAAAAGCCGTTTAAATATTTTTTAAAAAAAGACGTTTCTTTTTCACTTCTTCTTCTTGTAAATATAGAAATCAATATATGCAAGTGAATCTCTCAAAATTTAAAACAGTAAAAACAAAATTCTAATTTTACTAAAAAGGTTTTTATTTTAAAATAATAGAAAAAAAATCTTCAAAATAATATTTATTAAATGCTAAAAATAAAAATATACACATATTTGTACGATTAATTAATATATCAAAATAAAAATAAAAATAATTAATTATACGATAAATATTTAAGGATGCAGATTAGATTTATTATTTAATATTTAAGGATGCGGATTATAATCAAGGTTTAGGGTTTAAGTTAGTTAATCTTTTCTTATTTAATTAATACTATTTTCGAATGTTTTAGTGTTATCGACATGATTTGCCGTAAAATAAAAGATAAGAAAAAGAAAACCAAATAAAATATTAAAAAAATTTGGATATTCATATATGATGATGTATTTTCTTATAATTGGTTTACTTTTTATATTTAAAATTAATTACATAAACCAAATTAAAATTGTATAGGTTAGATATCTCATGGGATATGCATACTAATAATAATGCTCCAAGACTACCAGGAGTAACAATAATTATAATTAATTAAATAAAATATATTTGCATTTTATCTAAACTATACAATTTTGCAATAGAGATTTTCTTACGAGTTTTATGTATAGAATACATTACAAGGTTTTATTTTAACTCACCTACGAAATCTTCACATGAAATTATAAAGCTCTAGCTGCGGAGAAGAAATAATAACTGGCTCTTGTCCCTACTCCCTAGCTTAGGAAGATTATAGGTACAGACTTATCGAATTCAATTTTTTTTATAAAGCTCGACAACAGAAAACATACGTAGGGTCATAATAAAAACGAGTGTTGCTCCAAGCTCCTCGACCCTTCAAGTTTACAGCGTACTAGTAATTAAGTAGGCTCATTTATATGTTCCATCATATTCATAAACCCTTCTTTCAATAGAGATAATCAGTTAATGACAGTGTACCATTTCCACCAAATTAAGTATAGTAGTGAACTAAAAAGTTGTTGTTGATTATATATACACAATTTTTTTTTTTTTTGCTAAATGGTAAATATCATTGATGAAATGAAAGTTTGGTTACAAACTTAATTGAACCACAATCTGCAGAGAGGTCATCTGATCCTAGTGACCGCAAAAAATTAAAAAACCACTAGGATACATAAAGATTAATTCCAAGCCTCAAAGAAAGAGGACTTGAGATTAATAGGTAGTAAGATCAAGTAAAACAACAATGTAAACCCCTCTTTAAAGCGCTTATTGCGGAAGCAAGAGAATAACCTGAAAAATCAGTCGAGAACTCACCGAAGTGGCTCCGAGCAGGCATCGACGGAAGCGCCTGGCTTACGCCCCTGAGCTCCACTGGAGGAGGACCTCGACCAACCAACCTAACTATCTCGACTCGGAGACAAAAGCTCCACCATAACTATCTCGACTCGGAGACAAAAGCTCCATATACACACATTTATATATGGGTAGTTCGCAGTTGGAACTACCTTCTTTCTAGTTGTGACGGTGTTATAAATTAAAGAATCCTTTTCGTTCTAAAACTTTCAAGAATCAATTAACAAATTTTTTTTTAACTGAAGTTAAAAGCGGAGATGCGGGGGACACCAGATAATTTCTCTTTCTAGATGATGATAAAATAGCTGAAGATTAGGGGTGGACAGACAGACACCATCATTTTAGTATCTGTATTTTTTTTTTATTAATTAGTTTTAGCACCTGCCCTACTAATCTTTTGGAAGACAATACTAATAACTAGTTCAGCTCCGAGTTTCTAATAAAGTCTAAGACATAATCTCATTTTTGTGGCTTAAACAACTTAAGTAGCCGTAGAATAAAACAACTTAAGTCCACCATGAATCGCTAGAGAAGAGGTGCGAGACTGTGAGTATCTATGTTTGGTTCAATTTTAATGATGATTATAATGTTGATCATTTAATTATTTTGCTAATGGTGATTATAGTTTTTATGATTACTGACTTTAGTGTTTCAAGTCTAACAAAGACTATAGTAATAGTATAATAGAATAGATCAACTCAGTGGCGGATTTAAAAAATATTTTAAGTGGGAGCATAAATTAATTAATATTTTATTTAATAATATTATATAAATCTGTTTTATATTTTTCAATAAAAATACATTTTAAAGAAAAATAAATTAATATTACTAAAAACTAAATGAAGAAAAAGAGTGAATTTACTAACAAAATAAAATTAAAGAAGTACTGGAACTGAAAATATTTGAAAACAAGGCTTTTTAATGAAAATAACTTTTTTTTTAACACTAATGAAAAGAACTTAGGAACAAAAAGACCTAGAAGAAAATAATGTCAGGAAAATAATTAAAATAACACCCGGCTAAAAAGAAATCAGAAAGAGGAACGAGGAAAGCAAGGGCGATAAGAGCAGCTGCAATGGGGGAACGTTGATGGTCCTTAGCGGTTAATCATATGCTTGTCGGATTATAAAAATATTATTTGAGCTAAATAAGCTAAGGATGAATCCGTAACTAAGGATTTAAAGGCGTTGATCCTTAGAGACGTGGCAGCCGGTGATACGTTCGGTCGGCTTTCGTCTTTCGTATACCAAAAAAAAAATTTCATTTTCAACCGAAGCCGAGAAAAAAAGAAAAGCTCTCGAGGAAAGGCGATTTCGATCCGTCCCGATACGAAGGTAAATCGAAGCCTTCTCGTGCAGATTTATGGATTTAGATTAGGTTCGATGTTGTTTTCCTCTCAATTTAGTGTTCGGTTTTGTGTTTTCAATCGATTTGGGGATATTTACGTTTGAAATTAGAGTTTAGAAAAACTGGGTTTTCAATCGATTTGGGGTTTAGGTCGTTTGTAGTTAGGGTTTGAAAAGGATTTTGGTTTCAAACGATTTGGGGATCTACTCGTTTGTTCTTACAATCGATTTCTTACTTTTTTGTCATGTTTTGTCAATTTGGGGATCTACTCTTTTGTCATGTTTTGTTAACTCGATCCCTCTGTTTTGTTCAATCGGTGTTTGTTTCTATAATACTCTGTGATTGTTGTTGTTTATTATCCATTTCGCTTTATCTTAATGTTATCTATTTAGTGTACTTTATTATCTACTTCGTTATCTTCTTCGCTTACATAATTTCTTTCAGGTTAACGAATCATGGGACAAGATTATTCGTACACCCAGCCTTCTTCATCAAACGAGTATGACATAACGTCCCTTCTTCAAGCAGAAGCTGAACTGTACGCCGATGGATCTGAGAGTAGCTACCATATTGCTGAGCCGGTTCAGTACCCACCTCAACCTGAGGCTGATGATGGAATCCCGACGACATGCTACTGTGGTGGTGAGCCTGTTGATGCAACATCTTACACGCGTAAAGACCCAGGGAGAAGGTACTTCACCTGCGACAATATCGATGATGGGGACTGCCACATATGGAAATGGTGGGATGTGGCTGTTACAGAGGATATGAGTGACATTCAGAGACAACTTAGGCAGCTTAAGGATCAAGGTTTTGAGTGTGACTAGAAGCTGGTTAAGCTACAGAAGACCGTCTGTGAGTTATCTAAGAAGAAATCAGGGGTTAGAAATGGCTTTGCATTGGAAGTTGGGCTACTGGTCTCTGTGTTAGTTTTTTTAGGTCTGGCGGTCATGTTTCTGACTGGTAAGTTTATCTCTTCTGCTTTTGGTTGTCCTTTATGCAATTTTGTAAAACTTTTGACTGTTTGATCTCATGTTTTTGCAGCAAGAGCTTCAAAGAAGTAAACCAGAGTGTCTAAAACCTCGAGAGTGTCTGTATAATAAGGTACGAAACTACAACTTCCTAGTGACTTTTCTTTGAATTATAAAAAACATATAGTACTGTATTTTCTTTGAATAATAAAAATTAAAACGTCAAAAATAATAGTAGTCTCTTTTCTTTGAATGTATTGGTGTTAAATGCTAGTTGTTTTGCTTTCTACCTTCCTACCGCCTCAGATTGGATTGTTTTAAATGTTTTACAACCTAATGAATTCGGTGTTAGTCTGATTTGATTGGTGTTTAATGCAACTAGTTTTCTTTCTACCTTCCTAACTGCTCGGATTTTATTGCCTTTAAATGTTTCTTAAGTAAAGCTCGCCTACTTAAGGCTCTGTGTTGCTATTAGAGTGACACAGACCACTTCTCTAACCATGGATAAGAACACTAGTTATGTTAACCTACTGTTTAGGCAATCTCAATCTCCAGTTGACCTTGATTCATATGAACCTTTTTGGTTGGGTAGCCAAGGTCCTGATGAGTCTGTTGTCGAGTCTGTTGTGAAGGAGAGGAGGAAATGGTCTCTGAAAGAGGATAAAATCCTTATTGGGGCTTGGCTTAACACCAGTAAAGATGCGGTGGTGAGCAATGAGCAGAAAGCTGGTGCATTCTGGAGGAGGATTGTAGACTACTACAACGCAAGCCCTCAGCTGGTTGGGACAATACCTAGAGAGGTTGGTCAGTGCAAGCAAAGATGGGCTAGTATTAACGAGCAAGTGTCCAAGTTCGTTGGATGCTATGATGCGGCTCTGAGGGAGCAGAGAAGTGGTCAAAATGATGATGATGTGATGAAAGCTGCACTAGACTACTTCTACAATGATCACAATTACATGTTCACCCTGGAACATGCCTGGAGGGAGCTGAGGCATGACAAGAAATGGTCCTCTACCTATCTGGCTAATCACAGTGGGAAAGAAAAGCGCAAACAAGTGCAGGAGGTATACACAGAAGATGAAGTGGGAGAACCAGAGGCTAGGCCCGTGGGGTGTCAAGGCTGCTAAAGCTGCTACTAAGAGGAAGAAGAGTGGTAAAGAAGAGGAGTTGTCACATATACATGCCATCATGGAAATGAAAGAAAAACTCTCTAAACAGAAACTGCTCGACCGTTTACTTGCCAAAAAAGATCCACTCACTGAGATGGAAACATCTCTTAAACTCAAACTTATGTCTGAGATGTTATGAGTTTAGGTATTGTGTTATTTGGTAACTCTTGGCGTATTAGACATGTTGCATTGAGCTGTTAGCTATCTTGTTTGGAGTTGTCCTGAGTAGTTAGCTAACTCTTGGCGTATTAGGTAGACATGTTGTATTGCGTAGTTAGCTATCTAGTCACATGTCATATAACTTTAATAATTAGCCAACTCTTGTCTTTTGTGTTGTTTCAGGTTAAGCAGTAGGACATGTGAACCAAGTCACGGGTGCATTTCTGAAAGTGTTTTGTTGTTTAGCTTCATGTGAACCAACTCACGGGTTCTACTGTATCACTCCATGTTCTATAAGTTTCACTCCAGCTCGTCTTTAGTTTCCACAAGTTCTTCTTTCCTTACGTTTCCTTTTGCTACTGCCGTATTTCGTTTCCTATGTAATATTCTTGCTATCAAGTTGTTGTAAGCTTTTGCTACTATCACTTCTCGTTTACCAGTTGCTAAAAGTTGTAATCAAGAAGTACTGCTTCACTTAAATAGGTAACTACTATCACTTCTTGTTTACTAATCTCGTATAGAAACTAGTCGAGATATGTGAAGTGATTTGCACATATAAACATCTACATTGTCATATATATTTTTATGTCCAAAATATCTGTCTAAAATGAAATAATTGATTCAAATTACAATTTCTGGTGGTAATAGTCTCGGTAACTATACAATTGTTTAAAAAAAATGAATATAGAATTCCTATAGAATATTTGAAAAAAATAGACATTTTAAAAAAATAAAAATATTTCATCGAATCATTTGGCCAGTTTATATATATATATATATATATATATATATATATATATATATATATATATAAATATATATTTCATGTATTACTATAATATTATTTTTTTGGATAAACTCTTGTATAGATAATTTCTTTAGTAAAATATAGAACTAATATTCTTCACAAAAAATAAAGAACTAAAATTCCTTACTAAAATTTGAAACTATTTTTGTTTAATATTTTTTTTCAAATAGAATACCTAAAAATGTCATCATCTTCGTCCGATGAAGTCGAAGAAAGATTGAACGAAATTTTCGACGATATCTTGGAAGATACATACAACGACATAGTGGAGGCCAAAACCAGTAAGCAAAGGAAACAAGCTTATATAGAACGAAACCGTGAAGCGGGACACAGCCGCTTATGGGATGACTACTTCACCGAAGATTCGACATTCTCGACATATTTATTCAGACGCCGTTTCCGCATGAATAAGGATTTATTCTTGCGTCTTGTTCATGGCCTCTCAGAGAACGTTCCATTCTTTCAACAAAGAAGAGATGCAACCGGGAGGTTTGGTCTTTCTCCACTACAAAAATGTACAGCAGCTATTCGTCTGCATGCTTATGGTACTGCGGCTGACACGGTAGACAAATATCTCCGACTTGGTGAAAGCACGGCACTTTCGTGTTTACACCATTTCACTGACGGAATAATACAGTTATTTGGAGATGAGTATCTACGAAGACCCATACCAGAGGATCTTCAACGACTGTTCGATATGGGAGACAAACGCGGGTTTCCTGGGATGGTAGGAAGCATTGACTGTATGCATTGGGAGTGAAAGAATTGCCCAACCGCTTGGAAAGGACAGTACGCACGTGGATCAGGAAAACCGACAATTGTCTTAGAGGCTGTGGCTTCACAAGATCTTTGGATATGACACAATTTTTTTGGTCCTCCAGGTACCTTAAACGATATTAATGTCCTCGATCGGTCTCCTGTTTTTGATGAGATTTTCCAAGGCCGAGCTCCCAGGTTAGAGTACGTGGTCAACAGACACAAGTATAAGTTGGCGTACTACCTCACAGACGGTATATATCCCAAATGGTCAACATTTATCCAATCTATATCGCACTCTCAAGGTCCTAAAGCAGAGTTATTTGCTAGAATTCAAGAAGCAACCAGAAAAAACGTGGAACGGGCTTTTGGAGTATTGCAAGCTCGATTTGCGATTGTGAAAAATCCGGCTCTTTCATTGGACAAAGAAAAGATAGGGAACATTATGCGAGCATATATCATACTACACAATATGATAGTCGAAAACGAACGAGATGGATATATTCGGTACGATCTATATGAATTTGAAGAAGGAGACAACAGCAGAAGTTCACGGGTGGATACCGAGAGGCCTACAAATATCCATAATCTGCTCGGCATTCGGGATGATGTTCACGATAAGCGTTTACATCAACAATTGAAAAATGATTTAATTGAAAATATTTGGAACAAATTTGGTGATTGAAGATTAATAAATGTTGTATCTTTCTATTTAATCATGCAATAAATAAAAAAATTTAATTTCACTTTTATAAAAAGTTTATTATTTTTTTTAATTCCTAAGGACTCTAAATTGGAGAACACCATTGGACATACCTTTTGAATTAGGATCCTTAAACTATTTAAGGATGCGGATTATAATCAAGGTTTAGGGTTTAAGATAGTTAATCTTTTCTTATTTAATTAATACTATTTTCGAATGTTTTAGGGTTATCGACATGATTTGCCGTAAAATAAAAGATAAGAAAAAGAAAACCAAATAAAATATTAAAAAAATTGGATATTCATATATGATGATGTATTTTCTTATAATTGGTTTACTTTTTATATTTAAAATTAATTACATAAACCAAATTAAAATTGTATAGGTTAGATATCTCATGGGATATCCATACTAATAATAATGCTCCAAGACTACCAGGAGTAACAATAATTATAATTAATTAAATAAAATATATTTGCACTTTATCTACACTATACAATTTTGCAATAGAGATTTTCTTACGAGTTTTATGTATAGAATACATTACAAGGTTTTATTTTAACTCACC
This sequence comes from Brassica napus, assembly GCF_020379485.1. Classification (NCBI taxonomy): domain Eukaryota; kingdom Viridiplantae; phylum Streptophyta; class Magnoliopsida; order Brassicales; family Brassicaceae; genus Brassica; species Brassica napus. The sequence continues at coordinate 39,901,743 of NC_063452.1, read as the reverse complement.
TACGAAATCTTCACATGAAATTATAAAGCTCTAGCTGCGGAGAAGAAATAATAACTGGCTCTTGTCCCTACTCCCTAGCTTAGGAAGATTATAGGTACAGACTTATCGAATTCAATTTTTTTTTATAAAGCTCGACAACAGAAAACATACGTAGGGTCATAATAAAAACGAGTGTTGCTCCAAGCTCCTCGACCTTTCAAGTTTACAGCGTACTAGTAATTAAGTAGGCTCATTTATATGTTCCATCATATTCATAAACCCTTCTTTCAATAGAGATAATCAGTTAATGACAGTGTACCATTTCCACCAAATTAAGTATAGTAGTGAACTAAAAAGTTGTTATTGATTATATATACACAAATTTTTTTTTTTTTGCTAAATGGTAAATATCATTGATGAAATAAAAGTTTGGTTACAAACTTAATTGAACCACAATCTGCAGAGAGCTCATCTGATCCTAGTGACCGCAAAAAATTAAAAAACCACTAGGATACATAAAGATTAATTCCAAGCCTCAAACAAAGAGGACTTGAGATTAATAGGTAGTAAGATCAAGTAAAACAACAATGTAAACCCTTCTTCAAAGCGCTTATTGCGGAAGCAAGAGAATAACCTGGAAAATCAGTCGAGAACTCACCGAAGTGGCTCCGAGCAGGCATCGACGGAAGCGCCTGGCTTACGCCCCGGAGCTCCGCTGGAGGAGGACCTCGACCAACCAACCTAACTATCTCGACTCGGAGACAAAAGCTCCGCCATAACTATCTCGACTCGGAGACAAAAGCTCCATATACACAAATTTATATATGGGTAGTTCGCAGTTGGAACTACCTTCTTTCTAGTTGTGACGGTGTTATAAATTAAAGAATCCTTTTCGTTCTAAAACTTTCAAGAATCAATTAACAAATTTTTTTTTTAACTGAAGTTAAAAGCGGAGATGCGGGGGACACCAGATAATTTCTCTTTCTAGATGATGATAAAATATCTGAAGATTAGGGGTGGACAGACAGACACCATCATTTTAGTATCTGTATTTTTTTTTATTAATTAGTTTTAGCACCTGCCCTACTAATCTTTTGGAAGACAATACTAATAACTAGTTCAGCTCCGAGTTTCTAATAAAGTCTAAGACATAATCTCATTTCTGTGGCTTAAACAACTTAAGTAGCCGTAGAATAAAACAACTTAAGTCCACCATGAATCGCTAGAGAAGAGGTACGAGACTGTGAGTATCTATGTTTGGTTCAATTTTAATGATGATTATAATGTTGATCATTTAATTATTTTGCTAATGGTGATTATAGTTTTTATGATTAGTGACTTTAGTATTTCAAGTCTAACAAAGACTATAGTAATAGTATAATAGAATAGATCAACTCAGTGGCGGATTTAAAAAATATTTTAAGTGGGAGCATAAATTAATTAATATTTTATTTAATAATATTATATAAATCTGTTTTATATTTTTCAATAAGAATACATTTTAAAGAAAAATAAATTTATATCACTAAAAACTAAATGAAGAAAAAGAGTGAATTTACTAACAAAATAAAATTAAAGAAGTACTGGAACTGAAAATATTTGAAAACAAGGCTTTTTAATGAAAATAACTTTTTTTTAACACTAATGAAAAGAACTTAGGAACAAAAAGACCTAGAAGAAAATAATGTCAGGAAAATAATTAAAATAACACCCGGCTAAAAAGAAATAAGAAAGAGGAACGAAGAAAGCAATGGTGATAAGAGGGCGGAAGGAAATTGAACGTTGAGTGGGGGCAGAAAAGGGTTTTATCCAACTGGGCTGTAAAATACTTAACAATTCTAACGTAATTAAATTTACTTATAAATTTTGTTGGGGGCAGCTGCATCCCTGCTGGGTAACGTAGATCCGTCCCTGGATCAACTGAATGTATATATCTTCTCGTGCACCTCGGTATTTATAGCTACGTCATTGCGATTTGCGACAACATCTTTGCAAGTAGAAAAACAAATATATTTTTTTATAAATGTTTTTGTGTTACTACTTTGATCTAATATTAAATAACTACTTATTATATAAACAAAACATGTAGTCGATCACATTCACTTATGACTGTGAGTTTATTTTGATAAAATCTTTGACTGTTTAGTTTAGCTGTACGTATTACGCTTAACAAAAACTATAATGCTACGTATCAAATACATACGAGATACAAGAAAATCCCATCTTCAAAAAATAATAATTACCAAGAGCCTAAACTCTTTGTATGAACTCTAAGACCAATAAATAAGTGTTGGTGAACCATCAAACCTTCCTCTCATTCATAAAGATGAACGAAAAGAGGCTCATGCTTCATCTTATTATATAAACCACATCAAACCTACTCATTTTTGGCTCTGATCTAAATATAAAGAACCACACATAATCTTTCAATGAGTTTTCAAATATTATGGCTCTTTCGCATTATTCTCATCGTAACATTCATCTCCCATGGCTCGTCTTTTCCAGATCAAGGTACAATATTTATTTGTTTCCATACGTACCATCATTCAGTGTGTGACTAGAATATTTGGATTTTTAGTACTAATTAATATGGTGAATTTTTTTTTTCACGTGAAGTTGGGTATTCTAGTTTTATGAAAGATGCAACATTCGCACCAATGTTCGCTCGCTTCGATTACATTGTCATCGGAGGAGGAACCTCCGGTTGTGCCTTACCCGCAACACACTACAAGAAAACAGCGACATACTGAGGGAAAAAATCATCGGTATGTCGTCGGAATAACGTTATTCCGACGATATACCGACGAAACAAGTATTCGGAAATAACTCCTCGGAAATTCCACTTTCCTCGGAAATCCCTCGGAATTTTCCGACGGAAATCCCTCGAAATTTTCCGACGGAATTCCGAGGAAACTCCGAGGACCACCAGTTCGTCGGAAAGCTCCTCGGAATATACCGAGGGAGAACGTCCTCGGAATTTACCTCGGAAGTTCCGACGAAATGTTCCTCGGAATTTTCATCGGGAAATTCCGAGGAAATGAACCCTCGGAAAATTCCGAGGAACAAGTCCCTCGGTATATTCCGAGGAATGAGTCCCTCGGTATATTCCGAGGAACATGTCCCTCGGTATATTCCGAGGGTTCATTTCCTCGGAATTTGAACCCTCGGAAAATTCCGAGGAACTAGTCCCTCGGTATATTCCGAGGGTTCATTTCCTCGTAATTTTTAAAAAATTAATTTTTTTTTTAAAAATAAAATTTTTGAAATTTAAATTCGAAAATATAAAATTAAAATTAAAATTGAAATCATATTAGTTAATATTCAAAGTTATACAAATTAAAATAAAACATTCCGAGTTTTAGAAAAAAAAAAAGCTACGGGTCTGGCACGTCCGGGAACACCTCGTTCGGGTACATCCTCTGCATCATCTCCATCATTTGCTGGTTCAACCTCCTTTGTGCCTCATAGCCCGCCTGTTGAGCCGCCATCTGGGTCTCCAACAAAGATATGCGATCATCCTTGTCCTTCAACTGTGCCGTAAGTACTTCTGGATCAACAAAGGGCGGTGGTGCAGAAGAAGGAGGAACCGACCGGGTGCGATGACCCAAACCGACCAAACGTCCCTTCTTCTTTGGAACCGACTGAAATAGAAAATAGCCAAATTTAAATAAAGAAATAAATGAATTAAACTTTTAAAAAAAGAACTTACGGATTCAACGATTTCGTTGATTCGAAACCGGGACAAGTTGGTCGAAGCCGTCGAAGCGTCACTACAAGAAAACAGAGGTATTCTGACGGACATTCTGACGGAAAATGAAATCCTCGGAATATCCCGAGGAATTTCCGAGGAAATTCTGAGGAAGCACAAAATTGGGTTTCCTCGGAATTTCCTCGGAATATACCGACGGAATTCCGAGGAAATATCAATCCGTCGGAATATTCCGAGGAAATTCCGAGGAAAAATGTGTTCCTCGGAAAAAACCGATGAATTCCGAGGAAATATTATAGCCGTTGGAGAGCCGTTGGGAGATTTTACAAAATTCCGAGGAAATTCCGACGAACTAGCCTTTTCCGTCGGAATTCCGTCGGAATTTCCTCGGTTTGTCGGCAGGATTTAAACTATAAATACAAGCACTCCTCTTCCTCTTCATTCACTCCATATCTTCATCCTCCCTCTTACTCTATTTACACACGAATTTGATTCATAAAAAATATGTCTTCTTCAAATTATTTTCGTTCTTGGATCGATCGACCTCATTTGGATCCGAACACGAGATTGCTTAAAGAAGAATACCAACGAGGTATAACCGAATTCATGGGGTTAGTTCACCGACAACCGGAAGCAAAAACAGGTATGTTAAGATGTCCTTGCTCTAATTGTAAAAATAGAAAGGTTATTAAAGAGTGGGATGTTTGGACTCATCTATATTTGAGTGGGTTTACACGAAGTTACAAAATTTGGTATCATCATGGGGAAACTGATTATGAACATGGTAGTACTAGCGAACCTCAGCCAGCGGTTAGATTAGAAGAACCAATTAGAACGGATGTAGATTATGGTGTAGGTACTGAGCAGATGGTAAATGATCATTTTAGAGGGGAAGATTTACCCAATGCAGAAGCTAGGAGATTTTATGATATGTTGGATGCTGGAAAGCAACCATTGTACGAAGGTTGCAGAGATGGTCATTCAGCTTTATCATCTGCTACAAGATTGATGGGCATTAAAACAGATTATAATTTGGCTGAAGACTGTGTGGATGCGATTGCTGATTTTGTAAAAGGTATTCTACCCGAGGATAATGTAGCTCCTGGTTCATACTACGAGGTTCAGAAACTCGTAGCTGGTCTTGGTTTATCGTATCAGGTAATAGATGTATGCAGCGACAACTGCATGATTTATTGGAGGGCGGATGAACAGCGGGTTACATGCAAATTTTGTGGAAAGCCTCGTTATAAAGATACGAGTGGAAGAGTTCCAGTGCCATATAAAAGGATGTGGTATTTACCTTTGACGGAAAGGTTGCAGAGGTTGTATCTGTCTGAACGCACAGCGCAACCAATGAGATGGCATGCGGAGCACTCAACAGATGGTGAGATCAGACATCCTTCAGATGCAAAAGCGTGGAAGCATTTCCAATCAAAGTATCCCGACTTTGCGTATGAGAGAAGAAATGTCTACCTTGGATTATGTACTGATGGTTTCAGTCCGTTTGGCAAGAGTGGAAGACAGTATTCTCTATGGCCCGTCATTCTTACACCATACAACCTACCCCCAAACTTGTGCTTGCGACGAGAGTTTTTGTTTCTCTCGATTCTCGTTCCCGGACCAGAGCATCCTAAGAGATCACTTGATGTGTTTCTTCAGCCACTAATATATGAGTTGCAACAACTATGGGCTCAAGGTGCTGAAACATACGATGTTTCGTGTAAAGAAAACTTTCAAATGCGGGCAGTACTAATGTGGACAATAAGTGATTTTCCAGCATATGGTATGTTGTCTGGATGGACAACGCATGGAAGGCTATCATGTCCATATTGTCAAGATAACACTGATGCTTTCCAACTAAAACACGGAAGGAAAACGTGTTGGTTTGACTGTCACAGGAGATTCCTACCACCTGATCATCCATATCGTAGGAGTAGGAATTTGTTTACGAAGAACAAGAGGGTGTTTGACAGTCCACCTCCGGAAATTTGTGGGAAAGATTTGAAGATACAACTAAGAGATTTTGGTGCAGAAAGGACGCCAGACGTCGGTGGACATGAGCGTTTTCCGGTAGATGCTGTTGGAGAACTACATAACTGGCACAAAAAAAATATTTTCTGGGATCTGCCATACTGGGAGGATCATCTGCTAAGGCATAATTTAGATGTCATGCATATTGAGAAGAACTTTTTTGACAATCTCATGAACACGATCCTTAATGTTCAAGGTAAAACAAAGGATAATTTGAAGTCAAGACTGGATTTAGTCGATATATGTGCTCGTTCAGAACTTCATGTTGATGAGAATGGTAGGGCTCCTTTTCCCATATACCGACTTGATGCAGAGGGAAAAGATGCGTTCTTTGATTGGATTTCAAACGATGTGGAATTTCCAGACGGTTACGCATCAAATTTGCGTAACTGTATCGACAGAAAGGAAGGAAAGTTTACTGGCTTGAAAAGCCACGATTGCCATGTAATGATGCAGCGCCTCCTTCCGTTCGCCTTCAAGGAACTATTACCACGAAATGTTCATGAAGCAATTGCAGGGATAAGTGGTTTCTTCCGCGATTTATGCACGAGATCAGTGACTCTTGAAGGTATTGAAAATTTGAAGACTAACATAGCCGTGATTCAGTGCAACCTTGAGAAGATATTTCCTCCCTCATTTTTTGATGTTATGGAGCATCTTGTTATTCACCTGGCAAGAGAATTGGAACTTGGTGGTCCTGTGCAGTATAGATGGATGTATCTGTATGAGCGGTATATGTTCCATTTGAAGAAGATGGTGAAAAATTTAAGTAGGGTGGAAGGTTCTATAGTCGCACAGATGATCAATGAAGAAACTTCAAACTTTGCCGAGTACTACTTTCCAGCAGAAGTTCAGACCAAAAACAGAAGACCTGCTCGGCATGATGATAGAGGCGAACGGGCAACATATCATGTTACGGTTCCAGACATTTTCACAGACGTTGGACGACTTAGCGGAAAACCAAAGGACCGTCGACTTACTGAGCAGGAGCGCAGTCATTTGCAAACATATTTGCTCACCAACTGCGAAGACGTTCTTCAATATGAGAGGTAAATAAATGAGCTTACAAATTTTTATTTTAACAAGTTGAAATTTAAATCTTAATTAATTACATTATTGTCATCATATACAGGATTTTCATGGCAGAAAAGCGGTTCGAGTATAGATACGCCACAGAGGACGAACTAGAAGAAATGAAGCAGAGAGAATTTACTGGATGGATGTTTACTTATGTGAGTGCTTTAAACAAATTAAAATATATTTTATCACATATTTATACTAATTCACATTTATTGATATAACATATATATATGTGCTATTAATAGGTGTCTGCTGGTTTGGCCAGAGGTGAAACATTTGACGATTGGATACGTGAGATGGTCGTTGGACCAAACTTTGTTGTGAAGTCATATCCGAGATTTTGTACTCGAGGATATGCATTCACAACTCAGAAGAGGAGACGTTCGAGTACGACTTATGATGCTGGCGTTTGTTCTGCATCAGGAGATGATGTATACTACGGACACATACATGAGATTTTGGAAATCAAGTATTTGGGCATGGTTGGATTGCGCTGTACTGTTTTCTATTGTGATTGGCACGACAACACTCCAGATCGAGGTGTGAGAACAGATGCATTTGGTGTTACATCAGTAAATTCGAGGCGAAAGCTGCAATATTATGATCCTTTCATTCTTGCTTCTCAGGCCGATCAGGTAATTAAATGTTAATTATTCAGAATGATTCATCATCATGTGTATTAATTTATAATTTTTCTAAATGTTACAGGTTTGTTATATCAAGTACCCCCGGGTAAGGAACAGAGATGATCCATGGGTTACTGTTACAAGACTCAACCCGAGAGGCCGAGTTCAGGGAAGTTCTGAGCTGGAAGACCCACTACAACCAAGCACATCCGGCAACTTAAGTGCAGCAGAAGATTTAGCTGGAGTTGGCCTTGTAGTCGATTTAACCGACTTTGGAGAGGAAGCCGTCGTTCACGTAGAGGATGAACCAGTGATTGGAGAGTTTCACCAAGATCCAGATTCAGATTCATCTGGTGATGATGACTCGGAAACAGACTACCATTGATTTTTTTTTTTTTTTTTTTTAAGAAATACCGAGGAAATTCCGAGGAACACTTGATATAACCTCTTTCCTCGGATATTAGTTATTTGGTTTATCTAGCAAGGCAAAGCTGAATACGAATTAAAAACTACTCAAAACACAACCAAATAAAACGAAGAAACCATGTAAAAGAAATACGAACTCATAATTAAAAAAAAATAAAAAAAAAACTAAGTTCAAAATTAACAGAAAATAAGACCATAAAACGTTAGAATAGAAAAGAAAATAAAATAGCGCGGTCGGAAATCAAATGGCAATACTGGCCGGTGATAGCTCCTACTCCTCGTCTCCTGCTCCAGATGTTCCTGCATCGTTGGGTCTCTTGGACCTCTTTCTTACCCTGTGTTTACCACTCGAACCCAAACCAGAGCTGGATGGAGAGTTGTCCCGATGAACTACATCATCCTTTTGGCAACGACACGGCCTGATACGTGAAATGGCAGCCCAGATCTTGTGTAGCATGTCGTTGTTTGTCTTTATGCTCTGATCTCTCCAATGTTGTTGCTGGCGCGAAGTGGCGTTCGGTGGAAGCTCTTGCAGCTTGTACTGGCTGGAGTCTGATGGGAGTAGCTGATGGGGTTGTGAATCATCTGGAATGGCTTGTGCAGCCTCATCTTCTCCTTCTTCATCAACCACGGCCTTGCCTTTGGTCTGATATTTTGGCGTGAAGAAGGATGGCTTGTCTACTAGTGCGGTAGCAGGGGGTAGGAACTCAACTGCAGCCTCTGAAAGTAGAGCAGTCAGGCCGATCTGAGGCAGGTGGCAGTAGAGTGTTTTCTTCGCTCGGTCCTGGAATACGTAGACGTAAGGACCATCCCGATCGATCCTCGAGTGGGGACCAGCTATGAACTCCTTACTTACTAGAGAAATGACATCCAGGTAGTTCCAAGCAATGTTGTTCGATCTGTCCAGTGCTACCTGCTGGTTCTCGCAGTCTACACCCACATGTGTAAGGATCCAAGTAATCACTGCACCAAATCCACATGCATTGCTCTTGGATTTGGTTACTTTTCCCTTGTATCCTGCTAAGTTTGCGGCCAGCACCGCTCCCATGTGTAAGGCAGTAGCAGGTGGGAATGTAGAGTTTCCAAATGCCGGTAGCAAATGTCTCACACCTTGGTACAGGAGGCGCAACTCCTATTGCGTGACTGATGCGGCTGTGGTTGTCCCGTATAGCAATGAGCCAATGAGGCGTGTGGCATATCTCAGTACTGGGCTCCGGATAAGTGACTCCTTTGCCTGAGAAGATCTTTAAACCCATGTGCCAATCGTTTCCCTGAAGTTCAACAGCTCTGAAGTCCAATAAAGACCAGATGTCCTCTCCCCTGCACTCAATCCAAATAGTCCGCAGAGGTCTGTGAAAGATACCTCAAAGTATACTTTCTGCATTATGAATGCCAGAAAACCTTCCTGATGGCTATCATCGGGACGGGTGACGTATGCGGATGCTATGAACTGGCGTACCAACTCCGGATAAGTGGGTTCATTGAGGTTGCATAGTTGGCCTAGACCCATGTTCTGGAACAGCCCTTCAATGTCTGATTTGATTCTCAATATTGTCATCGTCTCAGGACATGCTAGTTGTGTAGCCGGAACGGCTACCTTCTTCATGTTGTTGTAGTGGGTGGTATCAGACTTATCCCACTTCTTTGGCCTTTGCTTCTCTCCCTGAGAAGAACCCTCTTCTTGTGTGTTCTTCTTTGCTGATGTTTTCGTGCGCTTCATTCTCTACAAAATAGAATCATTGCTCTCAACATGGTTATAATCAATTAAGAACTCAAAGCAACATGAAAATGAAAGGCGAAATCGAGTAGTGATAAAAAAAACCAAATTGAAAAAAATTCTCAATCCCTAAATCATCTCAAATCATGTTCCAAACTCGTTGATCACAGACAATTGTGTTCTATTCCATGTTTAAACATCTGTTTCATGCATATTTGATCAAGGAATCAACACGGAAATAAGAAATTCACAAAACCCAAAAAATTGCTCAAGAACACGATTTCAGAATGTAGAGATTCGCGGAGTATACCTGTCTTAGGGTGAAAACGAGTGTAGGAATCAGGTAGAGCTCGAAAAATCAAGGGGAATAGAGCCCAAAATTGTTCAAATCGGATGATTATAGAGAGAGAAAAAGGGGGGGAATTATAGGGGAAATCGGAGGGGATGAGAGTTCAGAGGTTTTGATCCAAAAGGTTCGGGTTTTGCCTTATAATTATGTTTCCTGCACACGCATCGATCGATGCGTTTTTGAACAAATACGGATCGATCGATGCGTTTATAAAAAGGCTCCCGAGATTTTGTTCGATCCATCAATGGGATAATCTAATCGATCGATCACATTGTTACGCTTTGGTCCATCTTAGTGATCGATCGATGCGTTTTTGGATATATATCCATCGATCGATCAGTTTATAAAAAAACTTACACGATTTTCCGATGACAATCCGAGGAACGTTTGAGATTCTCGATCGATCGATGGGATAATCCAATCGATCGATCACATTGTTACGCTTTGGTCCATCTTAGTGATCGATCGATGCGTTTGTGGATATATACACATCGATCGATCCGTTTATAAAAAAACTACGAGATTTTCCGAGGACATTCCGAGGAAAGCTTGAGATTCTCGATCGATCGATCACATTGTTACGCTTTGGTCCATCTTAGTGATCGAACGATGCGTTTTTGGATATATATACATCGATCGATCCTTTATAAAACAAAAATTGACGTACTGAAACCCCAAACACTAGTTCCTCGGAATTTCCTCGAAATATTGCGACGGAATTCCGAGGAAGAAGAGGGTTTCCTCGGAATTCCCTCGGAATAATCCGAGGAAATTCCGAGGAAATTGGGTTTTTAAACCGAAAACAACGTTTTGCGGTTTGAATAACACCTATATAACCCTTATTAAGTGTCTTACGTTCATTATGAAGTCAAAAATTTGTTCCTTACCGTATAATTAACACTTTTCCGATTGTATGAACGAAATCCCACAACATAAGAGAAACACTTATACCTTTTAATGAACGGTAAAGGGAATACTTTCAATTAGTTTTAAAATTTGTTATTTCATGGTTTATGCTCATCTATACAAAGAATCCTCAATGGTATGCATTACAATTGTATAAGAAATGAAATACGGCAAAAAAAAATTGATGTTTTGAAACCCCAAACACTAGTTCCTCGGTATTTCCTCGGAATATTCCGAGGAAATTCCGACGGATAGTAAAATATCCGTCGGAATTTCCTTGGAATATTTTCATTTTACCGGGCAAATATTTCGCGAAAATTGAAATTAGAATTCCGACGGAAATGTCCGTCGGACCCTAGGTTTTATAACCACGAGCCCCTTCTTCTTCCCCATTTCTCTCTTCTTCCTCTGCGCGACTCCTCTCTTCTCTCCGGCGATTTTCCCCTGAAATCCGACGATATCTCCGGCGATCTCCCCCTTCTCATACACAAATCAAGTAAGGACCCTATCCCACTCTCTTAGGTTCTATTTGTTAGGTTTTTGTGTAGTTTTGATAGATTTTTGTAAGGGTGATTGGTTAGGATTGTGATTTGGTTGTATAATAGGGTTAGAATTGTGATTTGGTTGAATAATTTGTTTTGTTGAATTGATTTAGAATTTTTTTATAATTTTTTTATTTTTTTTGTATTTATAAAATCGATTTTTGTATATAAAATCGATTTTTGTATTTTACAAAACGATTTTTCTATATAAATTCGATTTTCTGGATTTTACAAAATCTTTTTTGTATATAAATTCGATTTTTTGGATTTTACAAAACATTTTAAATATCTATAAAACTTTTTTTGTGATTAAAACTATTATTTGGGATTTAAAAATATTTTTAATATATATATATATATATATTATTAAAACTATTTTTTGTAATTATTAAACTATTTTTTATTTATTAAAACTATTTTTTGTTTATTAGAACTATTTTTATATATTTATTAAATATTTTTAATATATATAAATCTTTTTTTGTGATTAAATTATTTGAATTTTTTTTAAAAAAAATTAATTTATATATTTCTGTATTTATTAAATATATATTTTTAATTTACATGTCTCATGATGATCAGACCCGGCCTCGACAGCGTCGTGGTCGTGGTGGTACGGGGAGCCAGTCTTGGGATTCCAGCCATTTTCAGGATTCTCCTTCGCCCCACAACTCCACCAATACATCTCCCTCTGCTGCACCCGCTCCTGCTCCTCTCGCTCCCGCTGCTGCATCCGCTCCTGTTCCTCCGGGTCCTCCGGGAGTGATGAGTGTTGCGGAGTTGGTTCAACAGCCCGGTCGTGACCATCTTCCGTATCTCACTCCGTATCCACATGGACGGGGTCAAACATGGTAAAATTAAACATTTTTTTTTCTTTAAATTTGGATTCATTATTAACCGTTTGTTCTTTTTATTAGGTTCAACCGATCCGGGAACGGGATCAGCGCATGGATCAACCGTATGATGTACTCGGCCCTCGACAGGGGACATCCGACTTTCACTCACTTCCCTACCGACAAGCAGGTTCTGTGGTTTCGTCAGTTTGCGGTAAGTATTCTAATTTTTTACTTATATTTTTAATCTATAATATAAATTTTCTACTAATTGTGTTTTTTTTCTGCAAGAGTTCAACTGGAATTCCGATGAGACACTCTTTATCTATCACCACTTTGTCCATAAAGTTATGGACAACTATGGGAAGCAAATCCACGAGTGGAAGAAGAAGTGGGAAATCAATAAGGTTTGATTTAATTTATTAAACAATTTTTTAATTTATTAAACTATTTTCTTTTTTTTATTATTAAAAGGTCCCAAAGTCGATGAACGACACGGTCTGGAAGGAGTTGTGTGCGCATTGGGATAAGGAAGAGACGAAAGAAACTTCTTCCACCAACTCCACCAACCGCAGGAGCGACCGTAAAGGGAAGGGCATCTACAAGCATAACTTGAGTGCTCAATCTATTGCCACTCTGGGAGATCGCATGGAAAGTTCAACCGCTTTTTCTTCAATTATTTGAGTTCGAGAATTTTAATTTATCGTGCATTTCTTCTAATTTCTAATGTTTCTTTAATTTATGTTTTTTTTCAAGGCGGAAGAAAATGATGGCGAGCCGGTTGATGATCTCGCCCTAATGAGGAGGGCGTATACGAACAAGAAGACCGGCCAGATTGATGACGGTTTTGTGAGGGACGTGGTCGACCTGGTCCAAACTTAGGTGGTAGACGAAGTGTCTCAGCTTCAAACCGAGGATGACGCTTCGACGGCTTCGACCAACTTGTCCCGGTTTCGAATCAACGAAATCGTTGAATCCGTAAGTTTTTTTTTTTTAAGTTCAATTCATTTATTTCTTGGTTTAAATTTGTAAATTTGGCTATTTTCTATTCAGTCGGTTCCAAAGAAGAAGGGACGTTTGGTCGGTTTGGGTCGTCGCACCCGGTCGGTTCCTCCTTCTTCTGCACCACCGCCCTTTGTTGATCCAGAAGTACTTACGGCTCAGTTGAAGGACAAGGATAATCGCATATCTTTGTTGGAGACCCAGATGGCGGCTCAACAGGCGGGCTATGAGGCACAGAGGAGGCTGAACCAGCAAATGATGGAGATGATGCAGAGGATGTACCCGAACGAGGTGTTTCCGGACGTGCCAGACCCGTAGTTTTTTTTTTTCCAAAAACTCAGAATGTTTTATTTTTATTTGTGAAACTTTGAATATTAATTAATATGATTTCAATTTTAATTTTATATTTTCGAATTTAAATTTCAAAAATTTAATTTTTAAAAAAAAATTAATATTTTTTACATTTCGAGGAAATTAATTATATTTTTTACTCGATCGATCGATGCGTTTTTGGACATAAATCCATCGATCGATCTGTTTATAAAAAAACGTTCAGAATATACCGAGGGACACCTTTCCTCGGAATATACCGAGGAACCGTTCCCTCGGTATATTCCGATCGATCGATGTATATATGTCCAAAAACGCATCGATCGATGAACTTTCGAGGAAATATCCTGACGAAGTTTTCCCTCGGTATATTCCGAGGAGATTTCCGACAAACTAGTGATCCTCGGAAATTTGTTTCCTCGGAATTCCGTTGGAAAATTCCGAGGGATTTCCGAGGAAAGAAGAAATTCCGAGGAATTATTTCCGAGGACTTGTTTTGTCGGTATGTCGTCGGAATAACGATATTCCGACGAAATTCCGACGATTTTTTCCCTCAGAATCCTTGCTGTTTTCTTGTAGTGCGTCATCCTCGGTTTGAAGCTGAGACACTTCGTCCTGCACCTGAGTTTGGACCAGGGTGACCACTTCCCTCACAAGACCGTCATCAATCTGGCCGGTCTTCTTGTTGGTATACGCCCTCTTCATTAGGGCGAGATCATCAACCGGCTCGCCATCATTTTCTTCTGCCTTGAAAAAAACATAAATTAAAGAAACATTAGAAATTAGAAGAAATGCACAAAAAAATAAAATTTCAAAACTTAAATAATTGAAGAAAAAGCGACTGAACTTACCAATGCGATCTCCCAGAGAGGCAATAGATTGAGCACCCAAGTTATGCTTGAAGACGCCCTTCCCTTTACGGTCGCTCCTGCGGTTGGTGGAGTTGGTGGAAGAAGTTTCTTTCGTCTCTTCCTTATCCCAATGCGCACACAACTCCGTCCAGACCGTGTTGTTTATCGACTTTGAGACCTTTTAATAAAAAAAAAAAGAAAATAGTTAAATAAATTAAAAAATCGTTTAATAAATTAAAAAATTGTTTAATAAATTAAAAACAAACTTTGTTGATTTTTCACTTCTTCTTCCACTCGTGGATCTGCTTCCAATAGTTGTCCATAACTTTATGGACGAAGTGGTGATAGATAAAAAGCGTCTCATCGGAATTTCAGTTGAATTCTTGCTGAAAAAAAAACACAATTAGTAGAAAATTTATATTAAAAATTTAAAATATAAGTAAAAAATTAGAATACTTACCGCAAACTGACGAAACCACAGATGCTGCTTGTCGGTAGGGAAGTGAGTGAAAGTCGGATGTCCCTTGTCGAGGGCCGAGTACATCATACGGTTGATCCATGCGCTGATCCCGTTCCCGGATCGGTTGAACCTAATAAAAAGAACAAACGGTTAATAATGAATCAAATTGTAAAGAAAAAAAATATATGTTTAATTAACATGTTTGACCCCGTCCACGTGGATACGGAGCGTACACTCTCTCAAAACGCTACAGTTTTGGTTCTTGAACGCGGCGGCTCGCCTTACGATAACTCGACGGCAACTGATATCGGAAACTTTGCCAAAACACTCTCAAACACATCTAAATCGTGGTCGCAGCTTTTCGTATCCGAAGACGGCGTCTACAACACACGTGCGCGCGTCCTCGGTGGAGGCTCGGTGCTAAACGCTGGATTCTACACGCGTGCGGGGGATGACTACGTGAAGGAGGCCGACTGGATGAGCGATGAAGTGGAAGCTGCTTACGGGTGGGTCGAGAAGAAAGTAGCGTTTAAACCTCCGATGTTGGGATGGCAAACCGCGTTGAAGGACGGGCTTTTGGAGGTTGGAGAGTTTCCTTACAACGGTTTCACGTACGATCATATCAACGGGACCAAGATCGGTGATACAATCTTTGATGATGCCGGTCAAAGACATACGGCGGCGAACCTGTTGGAGTATTCTAATCCGAACAGCATTGCTGTCTATTTGCATGCTACTGTTCACAAGATCCTCTTCACCACCAAAGGTATTTGATTTTTTTTTTTCTTTTGAGAAAAGGGTATTTGATTGTTCTACACCACTTGTTCTTTCTTTCTTTCTGTTCTTTGGATTATAAGGGAACAAACTCCAGTTACTTTGCTTTGTTTTGGCTTAAACATTTCGCACGGCCGGAAGTTATAGTTTGACTATGGACAAAACTTAGGTTATTTAAATTCACCGACCCTTTCATAACCAATCAAAATCCCAACAAGATTATTACCAAAAATATTAATTATTTTTTAAAAAAATCAAAAATAATTGAAAAAAGAAAATGATGCCAATAACAAAACCCTAAATTAAACTCTAAACCCTAAATCTTGAACCCAAACTCTAAACCCTAAATCCTATACCCAAGCTCTAGATCATAAACCCAAACCCTATACCCTAAACCCAAATCCTAAACCATAAACCCTAAACCCAAATTTTATATCCTAAACCTGAATCATAGACCCTAAACCCAAACCGTAAACCCTAAACCCAAAAGGTTTGAATTTTGAGTTTAAGGTTTACAGTTTGGTTTAGGGTCTAGGATTTGGGTTTGGGTTTAGAGTTTACGGTTTAGGTTTATGGTCTAGGATTTGGGTTTACAGTTTGGGTTTAGGGTTTAGGATTTGGGTTTATAGTATAGGGTTTGGGTTTAGGGTTTACTATTTGGGTTTAGTATTTAGGGGTTAGATTTAGATTTAGGGTTTAGAATTTAAGATTTAGGGTTTTGTTAGACATCATTTTTTTAACTATTTTAAATTTTTTAAATAAAATAATATTTTTTATTAATTATCTAGGTGGCGCTTTGATTGGTGATAAGAGAGGTGGTGAATTTAAAGGTTCACCATAGGGGGTGACCTAAGTTTTGTCTTGGACAAAATTTAGGGTTTAGAGTTTAGGTTTATGATTTAGGGTTTTTGGTTTTGTTAGTGGCATCATTTTCTTTTTTCAATTATTTTTGATTTTTTTTTTAAATAATATTTTTATTAATTAACTAGGTGACAATTTGATTAGTTATAAAAATGTGGTGAATTTAAAGGTTCACCCTAAGAAGTGAACCTAAGTTTTGTCCTTTGACAATATAGGGGCTATTCAACCTATAAAAAAGAACTTTATAAAATTTGGGAGCCAAGTCAAATGTTTCTTGTGTCCTAGAACTGGTGAGTTCAGTTTCTATCAATGTTTATAAACCCGACCCGGACACTGAACCAGACGACTTACCGGGTTGTTGGGTAACTGGATCGACCGAGGGTGAACCACGTGTAAATAAATGAATTAATTTTATTATATAATAATATATCAACTATGTAAATACAAATATAGAAACTAAAGTTTTAATATTTTCTAAACGTTTTTTAAAACATAAAATAATAGTTTGGATATGTATATATTTTATGTTTAAAAACATTTATAAATTACGTAACTTTAGTTTTTATATTTTTATTTTCATTTGACATACAAAATTTTGAAAAATAGTTTAGACTATTTAAAATTTTCTCAAACAAGGTAAGAGATATGACATCTAAAAAAATCAAGACATAAAATATATAAATATTTAAATGTCTAATATGAATAATAAATTAAACTTCAAATACAAAATAAAACAAAAGTAAAAGATCATTGTAATAAATTGTCAATAATGAAAATAAACTAACACCAAATCAAATCAACTAATTTTGGTTCACTCTACCATTGTTCACTTCATTTTCTTCAGGTGGCATAGTGAAACTTACATCAAAATCTAAAAATCACAAATATAAAACTGAAAAGGGAAAACCTAACTTTTTTTTTCAACCATCAGCTAATTTCTTAATTGGAAATTTAGAATAGAAAACATAATCTAAAAACATAATTAAAAACTAAAAAGAAGTAAAAGTTATTTATTGGTTCAACCGGTGGTTCAACCGGTATCGGGTTCCGGGTTTTACTGGAGTTTTGCGGGTTTTTAAATATTGGGTTTTTCAAAAAACCCAAACCAGATTTTTTCTGGGTCACCGGGTTTACCGGTTCAACCGCGGGTCCGGGTCGGATTTCAAAACACTAGTTTCGATCTAGATATTTTGCTGTAGAATATAAACCGTATGTTTAGAATTTTTTTTTTTTGCTGTGGATTATAAGTTGTAAGTTTTAGTAATGTAGTTATAGAAACTGGATTGTGAATTTTTAGTTGTATATAGCCAATTAAATATTAAGTTGTAATTAATTCAAAATTAGAGCCAGAATGATAAAGATTAATAAGCTCAAATATAATTTTTAGTTTCTATTTTAAATGATTATCCTAAATAGATATAAGTCGTATATGATATTTTATCAATGAATGTGAAATTTATATTAATGTGCTATACATAATCTTTACAAAGTAATTATAATATTCTAGTCATATATGTACATATATTTTGTATATATATTGTAAATATACAGTAAAAACTCTATAAATTAATAATGTCGGGACTATGGAATTTTATTAATTTAAAAAATGTTTTTTTTTCTATTTTTCTATTTTTTATAAAATAAGAAAATATTTGATTTTACCGTATATACATTAATTAAATTTTAGAAATTTAACTTTCATATTGTTTTTATATTATTTGGTGTATATTTTTATGTTTCATAGAATTTATGTGGTTTTTGATATAATTTTAATAAATATTATAAAAATATGTTGAAATGTTAAGAAAAATAAAAGTATTTTCACTGTGAATATAAAACCAACAATATAATGTTTAGTTTGTATTTATATAAAATGTATATATACATATATTATTAAATTATGTTTTTAATGGGACCATATATTTGCATAAGACTTTCTAAAAAAATTATTATCTTATTATTTTATCAATTTGTGTCATATTTTGAATCGGGAGCGACCTAGCATAGCCGCTCCAAGAGGTCGCTCCCGACGCGTTTCTTCGTGTCTCGCCCCATCAAAACGCGAGCGACTTGAGCTGGTCGCTCTGGCTGGAGCGACTTGAGATAGTCGCTCTGGGCTGGTCGCTCTGGCTGGGAGCGACCTTGGTAGGTCGCTCTGAGAGGTCGCTCCAGGATGCTCGATTTTGGTGTCTCCGGACGAGAGGATGCGAGCGACCTTGGTGTGTCGCTCCAACATGTCGCTCTGAACATCGGGAGCGACTTCGGCACGTCGCTCTGGGAGGTCGCTCCAGGGGTCAAATCCGTGTGTCTCCGGACGTGAAAACGCGAGCGACTTCGTGCGGTCGCTCTGGGAAAGTAGCTCCGTGATGTGGTGCACAGCGACTTCAAGTAGTCGCTCCGGGAAGTCGCGCCAGGTAGTGCTCGTCCAAAGATCACTCTAATCACCTCCTTTGAGCTCCAAATGCACCCAAATGTCTCCAGGGACTCCATGTGGTACTCCAATACCTAATAGAGACATATGTATGTAAAATGCAACCTAGACATGGCTAAATCCTAATCTATATGATGAAAATGCACATGAATAAATGGATAAAACAATGTAAATATGCAAGATATCAGAACTCGGGACCAAAATATTTTTTTCAATTTCATAGTGTTTATTAATTTATAGAGTATTAATTTATAGAATTTCTATGATTATTATTTATTAGAGAGAAAGAAAAATATTTGTCAAAGAAAGAAAAGATCTATTCTCAAAGTACTTGAAATAATGTTTTTAGAAAGTTATTTTTCAAAAACGTAGATTTGTGAAAGAACTAATTATGGCGGCTGTAGTTTAATAAAAAAAATTACAGCTTGATTGCTGTAATTTTAGTACTGTGGAAGGAAACAAAGTTGTGCACAGCAGCGACGGCTCTCACCAATCATCGCCTATGTTTTGGGCAGGAAGGCCAAGGCCAAAAGCATACGGAGTGATATTTCAAGACGCAAATGGACTGTTACACAAAGCTGAGCTGGCGAAAAACGCAATGAACGAGGTGATTTTGTCGGCGGGTGCCATTGGGAGCCCGCAGCTGCTGATGCTTAGCGGCGTGGGTCCTATGGCTCATCTTGTGGCTCACGGGATTAAACCGGTGGTCTTAGACCATCCAATGGTCGGGCAAGGGATGGGAGATAATCCGATGAATGCCATCTTTATTCCTTCTCCTACTCCCGTAGAAGTTTCTCTAATACAAGTCGTTGGGATCACAAAGTTTGATAGCTACATCGAAGGAGCTAGTGGTGTAATCTTCTCTTATAGTTGGACTCGTAATTTTTTCGATGGCGTTTTGAATTATTTTAACGAGGTATAATAAACATAACTTTATTAAACGTTATTACAACTTTATTATTTACTAATGAAATAACTATATGCTAATGTTTTTTTACCTTGTTTTGTTTTGACTGGGTAAGATGCAGACAAGCCGTACTACCACTTCCACATCACTCTCGACTCAGTCCATCACCGACTTTTTCAAATCCATAAATCCATTATTAAATGCAACCATAAAAGCTGGTTTAATCCTCCAGAAAGTCGCGGGACCAGTCTCTAGAGGTCACTTGGAGCTAAGGAACATAAACCCAAATGATAATCCTTCAGTGAGATTTAATTACTATCAGGAGCCAGAGGATCTAGAGAAATGTGTTGAAGGGATTGCAACTATCATTAAAGTGATTAACTCGAAGGCATTTTCCAAATTCAAGTACCCGGAAGCGACCATACATGGCTTGCTCGATATAATACGGAGCGTTCCAACTAATCTGAGACCGAGGCATGTAACCTCGGTGCTTAATTTAAAACAGTTTTGCATCGACACTGTGATGACTATTTGGCATTACCACGGAGGTTGCCAAGTTGGAAGAGTGGTAGACAAGAATTACAAAGTTTTAGGTATTGACGGTTTAAGGGTTATCGATGGATCAACATTTCTCAAGTCTCCGGGGACGAATCCTCAAGCTACGATTATGATGCTTGGAAGGTAAATACATAAAATAAAATGAAGAAGTGATCCAAAACATTAACCATTTGATTAAGAAATGATAGTTTGATTGTTGTCTGTAGGTATATGGGACAAAAGATTCTTCGAGAGAGGGAGGTTTTCCGCAAAAGGAACGAAGAAACATGAGATATTACTTTTTGAGATATATGCTAAAAGAATCATGGACTTGAATTATTTTAATCAATGTATGCTGAGCTAAAATAGTCTTAACGTGTACATCAATCCATGTTCTGTTTCTATTATGTATAATAATGGTGGAATCTTTGAAATTCAGATGGTTAGTGTGCGTAGTATATGCTTTGATTTGAATCTTGCCTATTACACTTTCAAAGAAGTGGCTTGGAAAGTGAAGCATCTGCTATATGTGAGGATAATACTTAGAGCATATGCG
This sequence comes from Brassica napus, assembly GCF_020379485.1. Classification (NCBI taxonomy): domain Eukaryota; kingdom Viridiplantae; phylum Streptophyta; class Magnoliopsida; order Brassicales; family Brassicaceae; genus Brassica; species Brassica napus. The sequence continues at coordinate 39,880,836 of NC_063452.1, read as the reverse complement.
GTTGCTCGAATGGTTTATTCTTGGTTATATAAATTGCATAGACGTTGTTAAAAAAATTGTAACGACCCGATTCCGGTCTCGGAACTCGTTAGCCGGCTAAGGCCCAAGCAATACCCGAGGCCCAAGATGTTTGTCTATAAATACTCCTCCCAGCCTTATTTTCTCCACCTGCAAAGAAACAAGAATCAGAAATTTTAGAAAAAAAAGAAAGTTCATGAAAGAGTAGTTTGATCTCTTGCAAGCTGAGCCATCGCCGGAGCTCATCACGACCACCGCACGCCGAGAAGTCGACAAGCTCTTCACCACCGTTCACCGCAGCTGAGAACCGCCGGAAACCGCCGCCTCTTAAGCTTTGTTTTTGTCCGTTCAGTATATCGGCCATATCTCTCTAACCGTTGAGAATCTCGCGCATGGAAAGCCACCATCGTACTCCTCCGGTCGAGACGAAGGCGCAGCCACCGACCACGCCGCAATCGGAGTCCGGATGAAGCTGCACGCTCCGTTCAAACTTTCGCCTCCGCTCGCGCGTGACGGCCACGCGCCGCAGCCGGAAATCGTCTCCGCCGCTTTAGCCGCCGTCCTCCGCCGCCGCCAGACCGTCGCCGAGCCGCCGCTTCGCCGCTACCGAAACGCCACCGGACCACCGTGACTTGCTGCCGCCGGCCGCCGTGACTCGCCGGTGACTCAGTGAGTCAACTTGTTGACCGGTTTAAATTGAATTCGAAATCGGTTAGGGTGAGCCGGTCGGTTAAGTAAAATTGATTTTTGGTCAAGGGTTGACCGTTGACCAGCGAGTTGACTTTTCCATAAACCTTGACCATACCTGTTTTAAACCGTTCGAAAGGCGTTGTGACTCGATTTATCGCCCTGATTTTAGATTTGGAGTCTATTTGAGCATCCGGAGTTCATAGACACAACTTCTTCTTGTTGCTAAGGTGAGGGCTACTCCGATTAAATCCCGAACTAGTTTAGTACTACCGTTATGGAAAGTCTAGTTTCGAAACATGATCCGTCTCTGTGAATCGAGTCTGTTTGAGAGTTTTGTTTGTTTATTATTGTTATTGATTGTTAAACCGGAAACAGAATAATAGGGGATTCAACGATTGATTGAAATGATTGATGTTAAGAACTGTTATATATATATATATATATATATATATGTATATATGTGAGTCCATGTGTTGAGATTGTGGGGTGCAGAGGTGTCTGCACTAGGCCGCGGGATTTGTGGGGTGCAGAGGTGACAGCACTAGGCCGCGGGATTTGTGGGGTACATAGACATTTGTACTAGGCCGCATGTTTGAGAGATTGCGGGGTACGGAGATATTTGTACTAAGCCGTGTGTTTAGCGGGGTACAAAGACGTTTGTACTAGGCCGCTTGTTTGTGGAGATTGCGGGGGTACAGAGTGGACTACTGTACTTACGACGCTTGCAGAGTTATATATATTTATATCCTTATGAGGAAATGCGGTATGCTATCATCGTATTGGTTGTAGCATGTCTAGTCCACTAGACATATATTGATTGTTCTGTGTGGTATAATAGGCACCGTGATTGTCTCATGCTAGAGCTAGGCCTACATAGTTGTAGGACTATGAACTGAGTCAGTGGTTTGCGGTTTAGCATCCCATACCTCACTGGGCGATTCCCCTGTCGCTCACCCCACCTTCTTTCCCCTCTCAGGTGAGACCGATGAGCAGGAGTGATTATATCGGACCGATGCTTTTGGGCTTTTGGGTTTTTACTACTATCGGGCTTTGGACTTCTATCACTTTTATCGTTTTATCGCTCTTGGGCCTTTGAGCTTCTATCTATCATTTATGTTATTTCGTATTTTGGACTTTCGGTATATGTCGTACTTTATGTTTCGGATGTTATCGTTGTTGGCCCTGTAGGCCTTGTGGTATCGTATTGACTTATATTTTGTACATATATTTTGTATATATATTGTAAATATATAGTAAAAACTCTATAAATTAATAATGTCGGGACTATGGTATTTTATTAATTTAAAAAATGTTTTTTTTTCTATTTTTCTATTTTTTTTATAAAATAAGAAAATATTTGATTTTACCATATATACATTAATTAAATTTTAGAAATTTAACTTTCATATTGTTTTTATATTATTTGGTGTATATTTTTATGTTTCATAGAATTTATGTGGTTTTTGATATAATTTTAATAAATATTATAAAAATATGTTGAAATGTTAAGAAAAATAGAAGTATTTTCACTGTGAATATAAAACCAACAATATAATGTTTATTTTGTATTTATATAAAATGTATATATACATATATTATTAAATTATGTTTTTAATGGGACCATATATTTGCATAAGACTTTCTATAAAAAATTATTATCTTATTATTTTATCAATTTGTGTCATATTTTGAATCGGTCGAACTTGATGTTAGGAGTTTTCAAGTCTCCTAAAACAAATGTTGTAGTATAACTGATTGTCGAACCAGTTCTGAGGGATATCAAAGCACCGAGAATGCAAATACTCACTTAATCTAAGTGCAACCAATGATTTAGATGGGTTTTAAACTACTACTAATACTAGAAATCAATTACAGAATGATACTTTCTTGACTAAGGGAAAAGAGAACTCATGGGCATAGGGATTAGACCTTGGGTGATCAAGTTTCGAACTAAGGATGACAAATGATCAATCAAACTATCGACCTTAAGCCTAGACACAATTTTAAGCAAGCTCTATGTCTAGATAAATGCTCATTTGCTAACATATCTCAAACATCAAATGTCTTTGGTTGAATAATATGAAAACAATCATTACTAACAAGTCTATTAGCTATTTTAGCACCTTTAACAACAAATGTCTTTGGCAAAGTATACTAAAAGCCTAGGAGAGTTGTCTCAGGCATTTCATCAAACACCTTTTGGGTGGGAAATGCCTATCGATCAACTTTTGAGTGGCCAACTCAGAAGATGCATTATGAATACTCTACCAGCAAGGAACAAGAATGATCTACACTAAAACATCCTAGAACTAACCTAATCACCCTTAATCTCCCTAACCCATGAATTCAAAAGGTGATTACTCACTAATCTCCATGATTCCTCTTAAACCCATATTGGATTTCAGATTAATCATGTAGAGGAATAGATAAGAAATCAACAAGAACACAAGATGAAAGCAATGAAATCTGAATCAAAAGAAGTTTTACTAGTTGTTCTCTCCAAAAAGATATTCTCTGCCTCCCTCTTTCCGAGTACTTAACTTAGGTTTATGCAATGTAAAACAACAAAACAAATGACCAAAAGGCCCCTGAAATAACATAAAAATCGTCCAAGCAAAACACGCGGAGCGACCTAGCATAGCCGCTCCAGGAGGTCGCTCCCGACGCGTTTCTTCGTGTCTCGCCCCGTCAAAACGCGAGCGACTTGAGCTGGTCGCTCTGGCTGGTCGTTCTGGCTGGAGCGACTTGAGATAGTCGCTCTGGGCTGGTCGCTCTGGCTGGGAGCGACCTTGGTAGGTCGCTCTGAGAGGTCGCTCCAGGATGCTTGAATTTGGTGTCTCCGGACGAGAGGATGCGAGCGACCTTGGTGTGTCGCTCCAACAGGTCGCTCTGAACATCGGGAGCGACTTCGGCACGTCGCTCTGGGAGGTCGCTCCAAGGGTCAAATCCGTGTGTCTCCGGACGTGAAAACGCGAGCGACTTCGTGCGGTCGCTCTGGGAAAGTCGTTCCGGGATGTGGTGCACAGCGACTTCATGTAGTCGCTCCGGGAAGTCGCTCCAGGCAGTGCTCGTCCAAAGATCACTCTAATCACCTCCTTTGAGCTCCAAATGCACCCAAATGTTTCCAGGGACTCCATGTGGTACTCCAATACCTAATAGAGACATATGCAAAATGCAACCTAGACATGGCTAAATCCTAATCTATATGATGAAAATGCACATGAATAAATGGATAAAACAATGTAAATATGCAAGATATCAGAACTCGGGACCAAATTATTTTTTTCTATTTTATAGTGTTTATTAATTTATAAAGTATTAATTTATAGAATTTCTATGATTATTATTTATTAGAGAGAGAGAAAAATATTTGTCAAAGGAAAGAAAAGATCTATTCTCAAAGTACTTGAAATAATGTTTTAAGAAAGTTATTTTTCAAAACAGTAGATTTGTGAAAGAACTAATTATGGCGGCTGTAGTTTAATAAAAAAAATTACAGCTTGATGGCTGTAATTTTAGTACTGTGGAAGGAAACAAAGTTGTGCACAGCAGCGACGGCTCTCACCAATCATCGCCTACGTTTTGGGCAGGAAGGCCAAGGCCAAAAGCATACGGAGTGATATTTCAAGACGCAAATGGACTGTTACACAAAGCTGAGCTGGCGAAAAACGCAATGAACGAGGTGATTTTGTCGGCGGGTGCCATTGGGAGCCCGTAGCTGCTGATGCTTAGCGGCGTGGGTCCTATGGCTCATCTTGTGGCTCACGGGATTAAACCGGTGGTCTTAGACCATCCAATGGTCGGGCAAGGGATGGGAGATAATCCGATGAATGCCATCTTTATTCCTTCTCCTACTCCCGTAGAAGTTTCTCTAATACAAGTCGTTGGGATCACAAAGTTTGATAGCTACATCGAAGGAGCTAGTGGTGTAATCCTCTCTTATAGTTGGACTCGTAATTTTTTCGATGGCGTTTTGAATTATTTTAACGAGGTATAATAAACATAACTTTATTAAACGTTATTACAACTTTATTATTTACTAATGAAATAACTATATGCTAATGTTTTTTTACCTTGTTTTGTTTTGATTGGGTAAGATGCAGACAAGCCGTACTACCACTTCCACATCACTCTCGACTCAGTCCATCACCGACTTTTTCAAATCCATAAATCCATTATTAAATGCAACCATAAAAGCTGGTTTAATCCTCCAGAAAGTCGCGGGACCAGTCTCTAGAGATCACTTGGAGCTAAGGAACATAAACCCAAATGATAATCCTTCAGTGAGATTTAATTACTATCAGGAGCCAGAGGATCTAGAGAAATGTGTTGAAGGGATTGCAACTATCATTAAAGTGATTAACTCGAAGGCATTTTCCAAATTCAAGTACCCGGAAGCGACCATACATGGCTTGCTCGATATAATACGGAGCGTTCCAACTAATCTGAGACCGAGGCATGTAACCTCGGTGCTTAATTTAAAACAGTTTTGCATCGACACTGTGATGACTATTTGGCATTACCACGGAGGTTGCCAAGTTGGAAGAGTGGTAGACAAGAATTACAAAGTTTTAGGTATTGATGGTTTAAGGGTTATCGATGGATCAACATTTCTCAAGTCTCCGGGGACGAATGCTCAAGCTACGATTATGATGCTTGGAAGGTAAATACATAAAATAAATGAAGAAGTGATCCAAAACATTAACCATTTGATTAAGAAATGATAGTTTGATTGTTGTCTGTAGGTATATGGGACAAAAGATTCTTCGAGAGAGGGAGGTTTTCCGCAAAAGGAACGAAGAAACATGAGATATTACTTTTTGAGATATATGCTAAAAGAATCATGGACTTGAATTATTTTAATCAATGTATGCTGAGCTAAAATAGTCTGAACGTGTACATCAATCCATGTTCTGTTTCTATTATGTATAATAATGGTGGAATCTTTGAAATTCAGATGGTTAGTGTGCGTAGTATATTCTTTGATTTGAATCTTGCCTATTACACTTTCAAAGAAGTGGCTTGGAAAGTGAAGCATCTGCTATATGTGAGGATAATACTTAGAGCATATGCGGTTGCTCGAATGGTTTATTCTTGGTTATATAAATTGCATAGACGTTGTTAAAAAAATTGTAACGACCCGATTCCGGTCTCGGAACTCGTTAGCCGGCTAAGGCTCAAGCAATACCCGAAGCCCAAGATGTTTGTCTATAAATACTCCTCCCAGCCTTATTTTCTCCACCTGCAAAGAAACAAGAATCAGAAATTTTAGAAAAAAAAGAAAGTTCATGAAAGAGTAGTTTGATCTCTTGCAAGCTGAGCCATCGCCGGAGCTCATCACGACCACCGCACGCCGAGAAGTCGACAAGCTCTTCACCACCGTTCACCGCAGCTGAGAACCGCCGGAAACCGCCGCCTCTTAAGCTTTGTTTTTGTCCGTTCAGTATATCGGCCATATCTCTCTAACCGTTGAGAATCTCGCGCATGGAAAGCCACCATCGTACTCCTCCCGTCGAGACGAAGGCGCAGCCACCGACCACGCCGCAATCGGAGTCCGGATGAAGCTGCACGCTCCGTTCAAACTTTCGCCTCCGCTCGCGCGTGACGGCCACGCGCCGCAGCCGGATATCGTCTCCGCCGCTTTCGCCGCCGTCCTCTGCCGCCGCCAGGCCGCCGCTTCACCACTGCCGAAACGCCACCGGACCACCGTGACTTGCTGCCGCCGGCCGCCGTGACTCGCCGGTGACTCAGTGAGTCAACTTGTTGACCGGTTTAAATTGAATTCGAAATCGGTTAGGATGAACCGGTCGGTTAAGTAAAATTGATTTCTGGTCAAGGGTTGACCGGGTTGACCTTTGACCAGCGAGTTGACTTTTCCATAAACCTTGACCATACCCGTTTTAAACCGTTCGAAAGGCGTTGTGACTCAATTTATCGACCTGATTTTAGATTTGGAGTCTATTTGAGCATCTGGAGTTCATAGATACAACTTCTTCTTGTTGCTAAGGTGAGGGCTACTCCGATTAAATCCTGAACTAGTTTAGTACTACCGTTATGGAAAGTCTAGTTTCGAAACATGATCTGTCTCTGTGAATCGAGTCTGTTTGAGAGTTTTGTTTGTTTATTATTGTTATTGATTGTTAAACCGGAAACAGGATAATAGAGGATTCAACGATTGATTGAAATGATTGATGTTAACAACTGTTATATATATATATATATATATATATATATATGTATATATGTGAGTCCATGTGTTGAGATTGCGGGGTGCAGAGGTAACTGCACTAGGCCGCGGGATTTGTGGGGTACATAGATATTTGTACTAGGCCGCATGTTTGAGAGATTGCGGGGTACGGAGATATTTGTACTAGGCCGTGTGTTTAGCAGGGTACAAAGACGTTTGTACTAGGCCGCTTGTTTGTGGAGATTGCGGGGGTACAGAGTGGACTACTGTACTTACGACGCTTGCAGAGTTATATATATTTATATCCTTATGAGGAAATGCGGTATGCTATCATCGCATTGGTTGTAGCATGTCTAGTCCACTAGACATATTTTGATTGTTCTGTGTGGTGTAATAGGCACCGTGATTGTCTCATGCTAGAGCTAGGCCTACATAGTTGTAGTGCTATGAACTGAGTCAGTGGTTTGCGGTTTTGCATCCCATACCTCACTGGGCGATTCCCCTGTCGCTCACCCCTCCTTCTTTCCCCTCTCAGATGAGACCGATGAGCAGGAGTGATTATATCGGACCGATGCTTTTGGGCTTTTGGGATTTTACTACTATCGGGCTTTGGACTTCTATCACTTTTATCGTTTTATCGCTCTTGGGCCTTTGGGCTTCTATCTATCGTTTATGTTATTTCGTATTTTGGACTTTCGGTTTATGTCGTACTTTATGTTTCGGATGTTATCGTTATTGGCCCTGTAGGCCTTGTGGTATCGTATTGACTTTTGTATTATGATATGGAGATTATTATTATTATTTCGGTTGTAATATTTTATTATTATTTTATTTTCGCGTTTATATTATTTCGAGAATGTCCGGTGTGACAAAAATCTCAGGAGAAAATTATTAGATGAAAGAAACCAGTGAAAGGGAAACTCAACGTTGGCAAGGAAACTATAATCAGTGAGACAATATTATTGCTCACAAGATTGAGGTTGAGTCTTTGCCAAAGGAGAGTTGCCCTTTTACTGTTTTTTCTTTTGATTGTGTTCATTGTAAATTTGCAAATCAGATTCCCTTATCATTTCTTCACTGGTACTAATTGCTTCTACTTCATTTCTGCTTCTTTTACTTTTTACTTCTTGTTGGCAAGTTTTCAAGGATATCTAATTTACTTCATTGCTTCCAGTTCATTTCTGCTGCTGTCAAAATGTTCAGGTACGGCCGTACGGGTTTGTGACATGAATATGAATATTCCCTCAAAACTTGTGTTGCGATTTTCTTTTACTAATTTGTGACAGTTGCGAATTAGATTAGTTTTTACCAATTATTGCAACGGAATTGGGAAGCAAAATCCGTTTAAAAGATTCAGTGAAAATTTTGTTTTATGTTAATTTGAAATGTCAAAACAATCATATCTTGATAACATTTTTGAATCATTTGGCAAAAAAAAAAAGATAACTAATAATTGACAACATCAATAAGATGTACACTCTTGTTCAACATCAAAATAATTTCACATCTTGTACAACACAAAACCTTATTTGGAAAATCCATGAATATACATACCACTGATTATATCTTTAGAGTTTATTCTTTGGAAATGAAGAGCATAAATTGGTCTCATCTTCAATTGGAGAAACACTCAAATCTTTTTCATTCTTTTCCCCAACCTCATCTCTCTCTCGAAGAATCCTTTGTCCCATGTACCTTACATGCATATAACACGATCCAACAATCATATATCTTTTTTAAGTCAAGAACATTTATAAAATCATTTGGTTAATTTGCATTTTTACCTTCCGAGCATCATGACTGTGGCTTGGAGATTAGTTCCAGGAGACTTGAGAAATGTGGATCCATCGATGACCCTCAAAGCATCAATGCCTAATACTTTGTAGTTCTTGTCAACTACTCTTCCAACTTGACAACCTCCATGGTAATGCCATATAGTCATCACAGTATCGATGCAAAATTGCGTCAAGTTCAACGTTGAGGTCACATGCCTCGGCCTCAGATTGGTTGGAATGTCCAGCATGAGATTGAACAGCTCATGTGCGGTTGCATTAGTATACTTGTAATTGAAAAATGCATTCGAGTTTATTACTTCAATTATATGGTTTTGAGACCTTTAACACAAATCTTAAGATTCTCAGGATCTTGATAGTAGTTGAATGTCACTGAAGGGTTATCATTTGGGTTTGTGTTCCGGAGCTCTAGGTGACCCCTGGAGAGTGGTACGTCGACCTTTTGGAGTATCAAGCCATCAATAGATTTGAAAAATTCTATAGTTGATTGGGTGGAGAGGCTTGCCTGCAAAATGTATTATATAAGTATATAAGAGCATTAGCATTTAAGTCTCTCTATCACAGTTTTTATGAATTTATATTAATATTCTAAGTGATATATTTATCTGGTTAAATTTTAAAAACAAAAAAAACAGATACACAAATAGCAAAAAGACAGCTGTAGAACAACTTATTTCTCATGTGGGCAACGCTTCTTTACAAATAATCTTTTCTTCCTTTCTTATTCTCTTTCTTATTTTATTATACTTTGTTATTATTTTCGCCTTGCTAAAAAAAATGTTATTATTTTTGTTAAGAGACTATTTAGACAGCACCACTAATGATGCTGAGTCTTATAATTCTAGAATAAGTAATAACTAGATTTTGATCCGCGTTAAAATACGTTTTAAATTTTTTATTTGATTTAGAAAACTAGTTTAAAATTAATTTATTATCGTCAATGATAGAACATTAGATGTTCAGTTATTTGATGTAAGCCTATTGGCAATGTGGACCTGCACATATATTTTTTTGTTGTTGTACGGATCAAAAATTAGTTTATATTACAAAATTATTTTATATATTTTATAAAATTTAGTGTTATATTATACAATTTTATAACTATTATTTATGTACCTTGTTCGATACTATTACTGTATAATATTTTGTATATATTGTTATTTCATAATTAATTAATAAATATCAATTCATTAATGCCATGGTTAGTATCAAAACCTATTATTTTAAAATAATTAAATGGGTGAACAACCTAAAAGAGAAAAATAAACAATCTTTTTATAGTTTGCAAAAAATAACATAGATGAATTTTTTTGAAGAATAAATGACATATTTAAAGTTGATTATAATTTTGTTTATATAAAAAAATATTGTACATGTATTTATCGTCTCATTGCTTCAAATATAGAAAGCTGATGAGCATATTCTAATATAGTGCTAAATGTATTTTAAAGATTTTATTGTAAAGATAGTGGTGTCACTTTGTTTAGGAAAATATTATATTAGTAGGGAAGTTAATGTAGATACCAATTCTAATAAATATCATCTCGATGAAATTTTGCATTTTAAATAGGAGATATTTGTTGTCAATTAAATATTATATATCTAGTATAACCCGAAGGAAATTTTGTTTTAATACGATTTTCTTAATTGTAAAATTTTATTAGCATATTTTTAAACACCGTATAATGAATGATTTCTATTCCTAAAACAATGAAACTTTGCTAGCATATTATTACACGTAATTTATTAAAAGTTATTCAGATTACATAATAAATCAAATATTGTCTTGCTAACACTCAAGTGACAACCTGTTATTAGTAGATAAAAAATATAATTATATTTTAACAAATTAGATAACATCTCCGATAGCTCTTAATCCTATCAGTTTTCATAGATCTCTATGTTTTATTGGTTGTTTTATTCCGGTCCGATTACCCAGACCATCTCATGTTTGAGTAATAGAATAACCGTTTGTTGCCAAAAAAAAAAAAAAAACAGTCATTCATCCCCTCAAATTTTAAGGAGGTGAATAATACACTTTCAAATTTGATGGTGCATTATTCTCCTCCTAAAAATACTATTTATTTTTCAGTTTAGTCCCTACAGTTTCACAATCACATCAATAACTTTTTATATATCATATTTTAATATTTATCTTTATATTTTCTTTAAAATATTTCAATTAAAATTATTGTATTAACACCTTTTGTACTATATATAGTTATATCTGACTACATATTATTATATTTTCTCAAAAATAATTTATTTTAATATGTTTCAAATAGTATATTTTATTCATATTTGAAAATTTAACGATTATAGTTCATTATCAATAATTTTGAGAAGCTGGCAAATCACTAATTTTGAGGACTAAAGTGGAAATTATTATTTCTATTAAAAATAAATTTGAGGGTGGCCGTTGGAGTAATACACCATCGTCCCTTTATTTTGAGGATGACTCCCCTTTAAAATGTGGGGCTTATTAACATTCAATGTAACTATATTGTACCTCGTTGGGAAGTCTCAAAACCCATCGAAAAACCTACGGGTCAAGTTATAAGAGAGACTCAAGCCAGCACAATATTCACTGAAACTATCAAACTTGGTGATCCCAACAACCTCTAGAAGGGACACTCCAACAGGTTGAGGAAAAGGGACAACGACAATGTTTATCAGATTATCTCCCATCCCTTGTCCAACCATGGGGTTATCTAGGACCACACGATTAATCTTGTGGGCCTTAAGATGAGTCGTAGGACCCACACCACTAAGCATCAATAGCTGCGGGCTCCCCATGGCACCGACAGACAAACTACTTCATTCATTGCTTTATTCACAAGCTCTGCCTTGTGGAACACTCTATCTGCATCTTGATATATCACTCCAGACGCCTTTGGCTTCGGTCTTCCTGTACAAAACACATAGTTTTCATGTCCAAAAATATAGATATGAATAAGAAAATGTGAGTATGGCATCCATTACCTTTGGTGGTGAAGAGGATCTTGTGAACATAAGCGTACAAGTAGACAACAATTGTGTCCGAATTAGCATACTTTAATAATTCCACGACGGAGTGTTTTTGTCCCTCACGGTCGAATAACATAACACCGATCTTCGTCCCATAGATATGATCCAACGTGAAACCATTGTAAGGTAACACTCCAGCCTCGAGAAGCCCATCTTTCAACGCAGATTGCCATCCCTTCATAGGTGGCCTGTATACGAGTTTCTTCTCGACCCACTCATAAGCAGCTTCCACTTCCTCCATCTCCCACTCAGCCTCTTCCACATAGTCATCGCTCACACGTGTGTAGAATCCAGCGCTTAGTGTTGAGCCTCCACCGAGAACACGTGGCTGTATGTTGTATACGCCCTCCTCAGAGATGAATAGCTGTGACTACAAGTTCGGTGTGTTGTTCAATGCTGTGTTGGAAAAGTTGCCGATGTCGGTGGCTGTAGGATTGTCATAGGGAGAGCCACCGCGTTTAAGAACCAAAACTGTGGCGTTTTGAGAAAGCGTTGTGGCTAACGCACACCCTGAGGCCTCTCCTCCGATGATAATGTAATCGAAATGACCGATCTTTGGTGCTAATGTTGTTGGGTTCCTTCTAGATGGAGGAAACCCATTGGGTTTGGTTGGTGATAACCAAACTTGGAAGTTGGACCATTGGTAGTCCATGTGATTATTATTGGGCCCTTTGGGTTAGTGAGACATTATATAAAGTCTCTTAACCTAATCTGTGTGGTTAGAATTGACACAAAAAAGAAGAGTACTCAAGAAGACTCACTACACAAAAGAGAGATTATGTCTGGGTTTTTCAAGGCATGTTTGGAGGGGTCAAACGGATCCTCATCGGACTGATATTTTGTGGGATGCTTTAAAGGTTCATCGAAGGGATTGGTTTTCAACGGTTGGATCTTCTATTGTCTGGGTTTTAGTGAAGCTGATCATCAAAGTTCTTCAGTAGTGCTATCTTGAGTGTTTGGTAAATCCGAAGGTTGGATATTCTCTGATTGAGCTGAAACTTTGCAGAGGTGTTATTGACTAGTTCATCTTGGATTTGTAAGGTGGGATTAGTCTCTGGTTACCGGAATCTTAGTGAGCTGTGGTCGTCTTGTGGCTGCCTGTTTTGTTCAAATTTTTATAAAATTTTGGTCAAATGCAAAGCTAGCCTCGTTTTGTTTTACAGAGACTTCATTGGAAGTCTAAACTTTGTTTTTGTTTACAAAAGAAATTTTAAAAACTTCACATAAAGTCAACTAAGAAGAATTTAAAAATTGTCAATTTCAAAACTAACACATGCATTGACCAAAACATTTTACATGCATTGAGCAGAAGACTTCAGGGGAGTATGCTTCGCGAAAAATATCATAAAATTTTAAACTCATATGAATTATCTAGATTGTTAAGATTTCGTGCATAGCTTCCCCAAGCACACAAAACTTTTAGCTTAAATTCGATGAAAGATACCCACTCTTTAATAATTCAATATCATCAAACTTGAGGAAGCTCAATGACAATGTTATTTTGAAATCAAAATTTGATTTTGTTTCGGATGAAATGAGAGAGAAATTACAAGGTACATGAGTTATGTGTGTAAGAATGACAAAAAGAGTTATGTGTTATCTATAACAATAAATGAGAGTTTTCTCTCACCTCCTGCGTCCACGTCATCATGGAGGAAAGGGCAAATTGCGCCACATCAGCGCTTATCTTACCACTTTCCCGTAATCTGTAAAAAATACTCAAAGATGGCAATGTCCAATATTCACAAAGCCCAACTACTCAGAACTCTCTTCCTGCTTTTCCCCTGCACTGTTCACGATCCCTGATATCTTCCTACACTACGGTTTCAGATCTGTAACGCTTTGCCTTGACGATGAGAGTTTGTCTTTTTTTCTCACCATTGATTGGTCCTTCAATCTTTCCCACTACAGTTTATTCAATTGCCTCCTTCTCAAAAGTCCAGATGAAAACCCTAAAAAAAAAATTCTATAAATAACGTCTTAGAAATCTTCAGATCAAGTTGTTTCAACAGAGTATCATCTCCTTCTTACAACGTAACCTGCATCAATGGTGGCTTACCAGACCTTTTTCTAATGTTAGCACTGGTCGTTGTTCCGATACGGTCGTCACGAGTATGGGAAACCCCAAAGGGAGGAGAGCTGATGGGAGTGGACATGCTCCTTCTTGATGAAAAGGTTTATGTCCTGAAAATCCATCACCTTTATTTATATAGATCTTGTGAGATTCAGTAGATAAATGATTGATTGTCATATATGGAGCTGAATATCAGTAGATTCAGTAGATAAATGATCACCTTTCACCAGTTGTTCTTGTGTTGATTAATACGTTTAGCATACTTTTTCATCTGTCCTCTTTATCATTCTCAGACAAAATTATGCTTATGGATTTGATGGGTTCAGTTCTTTCTTCCCTTTTGAATTTTAAAGCACAGATCTTTCTGAGAAAGTTTTGATTTTTTTTTGTTGCTCTGTTTTCTGGATTTGTTCAAGTAGATTTGAAGCTTCCAGATGCAGAGATTTGTGCTTTCATTCTGTTGAAGCTGATAATCTTCGGAAAGTTTAGGTTTGCAGACTCTATAAAGTCTAGAAATTTACTGGAAAAATCTTTGTTGTTTTTGGAAGATTTTGTCTTTATGGTTTCTTCATAGTCGAGATCTACAATAGTCCTTGGAGACAAAAAGCAGTTTTGAGGTAGGGTTTGAGTTTGATGTTTCGGTTGTGTTGTTGACATAAAATGGTCTTAGGCCAAAAACTTAAAGTTTCTAGACATTTCAGATCTGTTGTTTGTATCTGTTTCTGAAGGCAAAAGTATTGAAATGTCAAAATGTAGCTCTTTTATGAAACACCTTTTTGGTTCATACAAAGCATAAACTATAAACCTTGTTCTGTCTTGTCTTAAAATTGAACTGGAATATTGTAGGATTTACTTCCGTAAGTTCACATTTTCCACTTATTTAACTCCTCTAAATATGTTGTGGTGTTTACAGGTATGGTCAATCATCAGGGAAGGTGAGTAACCACAGATCCTAAGCCTCTCTTTAGTTCTGTTGGCCCATCTACACTGCTAATATAAATCTCTGTTTTGTTGCAGCCCAGCGAACAAAATACTTATGCTGATATCGAAGCTGCTTACAAATGTCTGGAAGAGAACTATGGAGCAAAGCAGGAGAACATTATCCTCTATCAATCTATCGGTAGTGGTCCGACCGTCGATTTAGCTGCACGTTTGCTTCGGAGTGCAGGAGATTTATATTAGCAGTGTAGTATAACAAAAACTAGACTGAATAAAATATTAAACAAGAATAATTTACATTATTTAGGTATTCTTTAAAACAAAAAAAATCAACGACGTAAAATTATTTACTCAGCAATAAAAACATAATGGCTAGGAAACCATAAAAAATAAATATCATAGTAAAATATGATATAAATATAATGTGATAGTAAGCTTCTTTTTTTTTTTGTCGTCAATGTGATAGTAAACTTACCACTAATAATAAAATAAACATGTCAAAAAAATGAATTGAGAGATACAAAATTAAAAACAATAGAAAGACGAACGTGTCAATATATTCATTAACTATATAAAAATAAAAATACTCATTATGACTGTAAGACTATGGAATTACACACTCTATTGACCTAAAATAAATCTATAATTATCCTATTATAGTAAATTTACAATTCAAAATCAGCGCCAAAACAATACGAAGACCAAAAACATTTAGAACAATATACAAAATATATAAAAACAAATTATGTAATATTCCTTCTCAAAAACATTTATGTAATATTCAATACAAATTATAACAAGATGTTTGACATAAAAGAACTATAAAAACCCCAAAGATTCACTTAATAAAAATAGGTTTCAGTTGAACTTAAAACTTATGATCTAAAAAAACTATATTATATAAAAGTAACTAATTTTTTAATTCTTAAGCATGTCGAGATTATATAAAGGGAAAAACAAACTTACTATGTCAAATCCATTTTAAAATGTGTTTCTAGCACAAATTAAAAGAACTAATAAAGATAAATTTGTACGAAATCGATAAATAGCCAATATCCAATGACAACTAAGTTTTAAAAGGTCCAAAATACCTCATACCAACCACCATATCTAATGTTCCGCATCAACAGCTTCACCCACACATTACCCATGCAAAATCACACAAAAAACACTGACAGAAAGAAGTCCCACAGACAGCAACCAATTATAAAAAATATATAATTACTCCCTACTATACTGACTCCAAAAATTAAACAAATAAATATAAACCTTAATACATACGTAAACCAAAAAAACTGCATCAAACCCATAACTCAAAAAAACTAAAATTCACTCACCAAAGAGTAAGGAACGCTTTGACATGACATCATGCGATCTACTAACATGTACTTATATATTCAATTATTAGTTCACGGCCCCCAAATCTTAATTGCCAAGAACTAATAATTCAGACTCAAATGAACTACCAACTAACAGAACAAAATGAAACAAATGGAATTCATAAGAGAAATCAACCTCCGAACCCGGCGCGTAGCGCCGGAATATCCCTAGTGTAAGAATAACAGAAGGAGTTATGATTCGGATGAAATGAGAGAGAAATTACAAGATACATGAGTTATGTGTGTAAGAATGACAGAAAGAGTATTCTGATATACTTATATATAAAATTTGTTACAAAATCTAGGGATACCGTTACCACTTTTGATCATTTGAATGTGAAAATCATATAATGATTTTTTATTTACGTATTAAATTTCATTTTTAATGAAAATAATGTTTTTATTTTAAAATCATTTTTACAACTGAATGCAACATTTTTAGAAGGAAATAAAATTCAAAGAATAAAATTTGAAAATAAAAGAGAATTAAAATACAACTATTATTTTTATGATTTATTGTTCTTTCTACAAATCAATAACTAAATCAGTATTTATATTCCTAAATAAAGTATCAATATATAAATTATAAAAGTATCAATTTTAAAAAGTTAAAATAAAAAATATATTAGCTAATTCTACAGTAGTTAGCATAACAAAATATTCAAATATACATATATTTTATATTCAAAAGTAAAAAAAATGGTCAAAATAAATAATAAATTAAATTTTGTTTATATATAATAAAATTTTAAATTTAGGTATTTCAAATAAAATATAATACTGTTTCATACAATATATTATAAATATATTTCATCAAATATTTGTATCCACAAAATCGCGCAATCACATAGAAATATTAGGCATTGTAGTAAATAATGTGAAGATGTGAAAATACGATTTCTCTATGAAAATAGTAATATTACTTCTTTGTTAAATCACCTCTTAGTTTGACCTCATTAAATGAATAACTACCCGAAAACAATAATAAAAAATGGTTTATCATTTGTTAGATCTAAAATAGCATTGCCAAACACACTCATTAATGTAAAACAATCACACAAATGAAATTCATGTACAAGTTAACGTAAAACACACAACATTTTAGTCGACAGTAACACTAACATATCACTATGTATATGCATACAGATGGTGGAAGATTTTAGGGTAAAAAGCAGTTAAGGGGTATCTTGGTACACCATGGATTTTACCCATCAGACAGGGTATATAAGTGTTAAGATATAATTATTATGTTTTGAAGTCTTTTAAGAGTATTTACAGGTTCAAATACGTTCTGGAGAAATATGGTGATTTTGAAGCCTTTTGAGTGCAGATATGCATAGACGCGTCAGATGTTTAGCTATGGATGGAGACCTTCTTACCGTTAAATTGAGCCCATCTTTTGACACAAGATAGAGCTTTGAGTTATATTTCCAATTCCGCCAGTTTGAGGTCAATCAGCATCTTATAACAGAAGTTATGCATGTTTTACTGAAGAGTGATCGGTCTGCCTCGCGAGAGGAAGCTGTCGAGGAGATGCATGACTGTCGATCGATGAAACAGCATTGCCATCAATTGACAGTGATGCCAAAACGTGGGCCAAGCATATTTCAGGACCGATTGAAGCCCATAAGCCACACAAAGTTACCAAAATACCCATAGGCGACCAGAAACCCTATTTATGTATTTCTAAACCATTGTTGACGGATACAAGCTTTCTATTATCCTATTCTATTATTTTCTCTTAGGTTTGGAGAGAAGATCAATTCTCCTTCAGAGATTGATTGGAACTCCATTGGTTTTACAATTGATTTATCTATCTATTATTTAGACTATGATTTGTGTTACTGCTTCTATGTCTGAGTAATCATCTTGTTAGGTTTAGGGATTTCATGAGCTTAATGTCAAACTGATAGTCAATTAGGATTGTTAGATTATCTATAGATCTCTACACCATGATGATTTGTAATACTAGGATCTGGAATAGTTAGGATAGCACGACAGTGTGACTAATTGTTTGAACCTAGAATCATAGGATAGTTGAGAGGCACGAAAGTGCAATCAATTAACGGAACCCGAACTCTGCTGGATTAGATACCTAGGCGCATACGAGAGTTGGTCTAGGAATCTAATTGAACTTAATCGATTAGGTCGTTAATGCTTGTCTGAGGAAGCATCGATCGACGCTCAGGCCATAGCATCGATCGACGCTCGCTCCAAGTCAATAAGCGACAGTTGAGACTGGACTTAGACATCTGATTAGCAATTGCATGCGAAAGCTGGATTACTTATTTATTAAAATCGAGATCTAGAATTGAATCTATAAACCATTAGCATCCTTGAATTGTAGTTTTGAATCTCTTGATTGATAAATCCCTAAGTCTTGCGCTTTCATCTTATTGTTTACAAACCTCAACCAATCAACAGAACAACTGCCTTGTCCAACCCTGTTCTATTTATTTACTGCTTATTAAACTGTTTGCCTAGCTTAACCTTGATTTCTATAGTTTATTGTGTGCTCATGCTCCCTTTGGATTCGATCCCTAAGTATAAAATCACTCCTTAGGGTAATTTGAGTGATATCAAATTTGGCGCCGTTGCCGGGCAGCAAGGATTCGCCAATAGACTTGATTAATAGGTTTAGTCTAGGTTTTATTTACTATCATAGTTACATACATAAAAAAAAAATTCTTGTCTTTCAGGTACATGCCTATCAATACCAGAAGCAGTAAGGAGGAATTACTTTTCTTCTCAGACCCAGCACCTTTGGAATGCTCGATCCGCAAAGAGAAACATGCATCATCGATCGACACTACCTCTACTACGTTGATCGACACCACCTCTACTACGATCGACACTTGTGACAAAGCAACGATCGACAGTTCAACTCGAACATCGATCGATACCAATCCGCGAGCAGACATGGTCGCGACACTTGTGCTACAGAGGGTTGAGAATGGAAACCTGCATGACCCTGGAGGTCATCTGTGTAATGTAGCAGGTCAGAAGATAGATGGACAAGGGACTGCAATCCTTGAGCCATCTGCTGCCACCGAGGATGCTAAAGTTCCTCTTCAGAGAACGCTAGCAGATTTGATCAGGCCTAGTCAATTCTATACCAGCAGGTCTGCGATTCGAGCTCTAGAAATCCAGGGATTTCAAATACACCCCACACATTTCTCTCATGTGGGTCGGCACCCTTATCGTGGCCTTCCTGATAAAAATCCCTTAGATCATATTGAGACACTCGAAGACTTTGTGTCTGGCCTCCAGGAGGATGAAGCAACCAAAGACTACATCATCTGCAAGCTGTTCAAATATTCTCTCTCTGGGAATGTTAAAAAGTGGCTGAGATGCCTACCACCAGGATCTCTCACTACATGGAATGATGTCAGAACTGTTTTTATGACTGAATTTTTAGATGATGCAAGGGCTGAAGAGATGAGAGATAAAATTTGGACATTCTTTCAGGGACCTACAGATTGAGCCCATCTTTTGGCACACGATAGAGCTTTGTGTTAGCTTTCCAATGTTGCCGGTTGGAGGTCAATCAACATCCTGTAACAGAAGTTATGTCTGTTTTACTGAAGAGTGGTCAGTCTGCCTTGCGAGAGGAAGCTGTCGAGGAGATGCATGACTGTCAATCGATGAAACGGCATTACCATCGATAGACAGTGATGCCAGAACGTGGCCCAAGCATATTTCAAGACCGATTGAAGCCCATAAGCCACACAAAGTTACCAAAATACCCATGGACGACCATAAACCCTATTTTTGTATTTCTAAGCCATTGTTGATGGCTACAAGGTTTCTATTATCCTGTTTGTTGGACCCAATTTTGGCCAATACGTTAATGGGCCACGATCAACTAAATGGACTGCGAAGAGTTAAAGCCCATAGCGAGAACGTGAGCTCCAGACAGAGACTTCGAAGATCCGGAGATCGCGGAACAGTTGCGAAGATCACGGGAGCAGCCCGTTAAGAGATCGACGCATAAGGAAAGGACACGTTGAAAACCCTAGAGAGAGCTACACCCATACTTCGACCTTTTTTCATCCATCGTTAGATCTTTTCTCTTAACGATCTTGTTGTAACGTTCGATCTTGTTTTACTCATTGTATTCGATCTTATTCATCAATAAAAGTCCATTTTTGCCTACCAAAAACTGATTACATCGTTGTGTTCTAATGATATCGTTGCCCACATCGTTTACCTTCTCTAGATTGAACTCCCGATCACTATCAAATTCTTAGTGTAGATTTTAGGATCTACATTTTGGCGCCGTCTGTGGGGAAGATAAACGAAAAACATCTTTGCTAAGAAACCGATCTAAGTTTCCTAAGCACGACTATGGATCCCAATCAAACCATCGGAGCCACGCCATCAGGAGTCCACAAAATCGATCCTACCAGATCCAACTCGAGAACCGAAACCTTACCCGTTGGACCAACGGGATGACTGGAACTGCCCAGACACAACGAATCCCTCCAATCGGAACCTCGAACCAGGAACGGTCATCAACCCACGATCGATCCTCACCACCAGATTGCACTTCGGTTCCGGAAAGGACCTCGATCCCCGATCGGACCGGAGCTCGAGTCTGGACTCGCCCCGGAGAAAGACATGCTGCTGACGACCTAACCCGACCTCAATCAACTAGGCCGATATCTCCTACCCCCTAGCACAGACTCGGGAATAAGTGACCGAGCTTCGAGGGATGGTCTCGTCATTAATCGATGAAACCCGCAGCCAAAAGGCCGCTTATCATGCCATCGCTAACCGTGTAGATCAAGCCGAACGGGAACTCGTGGAGCACCGAGCTAACGCCCGAGAAAGAAACCAACCACAGCCTGATCCATTAAGGGAAACACTAAATCCTTAAAATACCGGAGCCCGAGTGCTTGATCCGAACGCTACGTGGGAGAGAACTCGCAACGACCTCTGTAGCAGAACATGCCTCAGTGAAGCTTGAGTTACAGCGGGCTGGACGAAATAGACACCGGACTACAAGCTCAAAGAAGTACTCCGATCCAATCACAAAACAGATATACAGAAAGACCCAGAGAGCCTAGAAATTGAATGCCACCACTGGGAAACTTAACCTCCGAGAATCGAACTCCACCTGCTGCGAGAACCGTTCAGCAAACGGGGTTCAGTGACCCAATAGGGCAAGCTCGCGGTTACGACCCCTGCGGACCCATCGGCGAGGATCCTCAAAGAGAAGACCTAAGGATCCCGGGCGAAACCGGAACGTTCAAGAATTATATTGAAAGAAACGACGCCGAGCTCAAAAGAATACACGCCATCGTGCATATGGCGACGAGCTCTGCTCCAGACATAGATATGGTCATTGAGGAGACAAGGAGAACTCCATTCACGAACCGAATCGCCAGCGTAAGGCTACATCATGTCGGGAAACTCAAATTTCCCGAGTACGCTGGGAACACAGACCCGAAAGCTCACGTACGAGCCTTTCGACTAGCGATATCAAGAGCACACCTCAACGATGACGAAAAAGAGGCCGGCTACTGCCGCTTCTTTGCCGAAAATCTCACCGGGGCCGCCTTTGAATGGTTTGCAGGCCTTGAAGAAAACTCAATCGACAACTTCACCCAATTGGTGTCTACGTTCCTCAAACAATACTTAGTTTTCTTAGAACCGAGGGTTACCGAGGCAGACCTCTGGAATCTCAAGCAAGCGCCTTTCGAGCCATTAAGAGCGTACATAAACAAGTTCAGGGAAATCAAAGCCAAGATCTCGCACCCAAACGAAGTCTTGGCCCTGGTAGCGTTAAAGAACGGCGTCTGGTTCTCATCCAAATTCAGGGAAGAAATGGCAGTGTGGGCACCAATCTCGTTGGACAACGCCCTACACCGAGCTTCCTATTTCACAACTCACGAAGAGGAGTTTGCAGCCTTAAAGGAACAGTACAGCACGAAAAAAAATAACATCGCCAAAAAGAATAATGCTCCTAAAGAACCAGCAACTAAAGAGCAACCCTCCTATGCGATAAACAATTCACCGCAAAACAAATCATCAACGTACGACCCGAACAAACACTGTGCCTTCCATGACCAAAAATTTCATTCGACCGTGGAATGTCGAGCGGCACTTCGCAGTCAAAACAAAAATAAAAAGACTAGTGAGGATACCGAAGAAGAAGAGGAAGAGCCAGCGACTCCAAAATCTAATCGGAAAGCTAAAGGCTCTTCGAATAAAAGAAGTAGCGAAACCGAGCCAGAGTCACCTAGCTCTCCACCCCCAGCGCCGAAGAAAAGAGTCGACTTGATCTCGTGGGGGTCAGAAAGCCATACACCTAATAGAATCGAGGGACAGACCGAAGGAAGAGTATGCATCGACATTACGGTAGCAATCCGAACACTAGAGAACCTCAATGAAGCTACCCCTCCTCACAGCATTACTCGATACAACCCAGATGCGGGGTCTTCCTTTAGGAAAATCCCAAACTTCAAGCGAAAGTAGAAGATGGCCAGAATCCGCGAACTGCTAGAAAGACCGATTTCCCCACAAATTCAGAAGAAAGATAGCATGCGAACCCTTAATCGCAACCTGTCTAGGGGACAGAGACACTACCGACCAACACCAACCAAAAGATGGAATTTTCCGACGTTAAACAAAGGCAAACAACGAATCGACTTTATCTACGTAGGCTCTAAATTTTGCAACTCGGTTAACTCCATCAAAGCATACCAACGAAGAGCCGAAAACAGCGTAGGAGTCAGAGAGCCCCTGTAAGGTCCCGACCACGAAATCATCTTCGACGAAAATGAGACCGCAGAACTCGACAAACCACACGACGATGCTCTAGTAATACGACACGACATCGGCGGCTGCGAACTATCCCGAGTAATGATCGACACCGGTAGCTCGGCTGATGTCCTCTTCTACAACGCGTTCAAAAGAATGAGATTCACCAAAGCACTCCTCAAGCAAGAACCAACCGCTCTGATCGGGTTCGCAGGGGAAACCACCTACTCCCTCGGGTTAATCGAGTTCGCTGTAACCGCCGGAGAAGTCAGGAAAATCATGGAATTCATCGTGATAGACCGTCCAGCCCCGTTCAACGCAATCCTTGGAAGGTCCTCGCTATACATCATGAAGGCAGTTCCCTCAACCTACCACCAATGCCAGAAATTAAAGGAATCAAAACCATCAGAGGAAGTCAGAAGAGCTCCAGAACATGCTACCTTGCAAGCTTCAAAGATATCTAGCAGCACTCCTAATCAGGCGACCAAGACCAACAACAGACGTACACGCGTACACGAACCACGAAACAAAAGACCCTATCTCTTGGAAAATAATCGAACTACGTTATGAATTGATCCCTCGCCGAGGGTACGTAGGCAACTCACGACACGAGTTCAGTCACCCACCAACTACACAGCTCGAAGGATGCGCGTCGCAACACCCGAAGCACGCTAGCACGACAGCATCGACTTTGAATCGAAAGACAAGCTTCCTTCCTTATCTCAAATTTGTAACAAACCAAAACCCAACTTTTTAGTAAAATTCGGTTCTTACACCTCGTAAGTCGAGCTCGTTAAATTTCCTATTTCCGAAAATCGCAATATTCTTAACGTTTAACTGTAAACCAGGACCCTGATCAAGTCTTCGGTTACAGCCAGCTCCGCCAACGAGCGCGGCGAAACTAGTTAACAAAATATTTTGCTACACGAAACGTACGTCGATAAAAGTACCTACAACAAATCAACACACGGCCTCAAAAGATCGGCCTCGCGTAAACATAAAAATTGCGACAAACAACTCGAGAACTCACAATCCTTTCTTTATTAAAAAATAATAATAAAGCAACGGAAACAAAGGGGGAAGCGAAAATAAAAATCAAATCCCTAAAACTACTCCTCGATATCGAATTCACCTTCCTCAAACTGGCCACCCGCGCACTTCATCTTGTCTCCTGTATCATTCACCGCAAAAGGAACTTTAGCAAAGAAATCTTCTGGCAGGTCCTCCATAATCTGAGGCAGATCAAGCTTCTCAACGGAGAAATCCAAAACCGCCATCACATCGAGCTCGGATCCGAGCTCGACCTCTTTCGTACGAAGACGCGACAAATCATCCGAAGCCAAAAGGTTGTTGTTCATGATCTCCTTCAAGAGATCTATGTTCGCCATGACCTCCCTAAGACAAGCTTCGCAATCAGTTGCGGCTTTCTTCTTTTCCCACTTCTCCTTCAAAGATACCAGCACGTCCAAGTAGTTGTCTGCCAAAGCCTTTTTAGCATCGTAAGTTGCGCGACGAAGGTCATCAGAGAACTTATTAGCGGAAGATTCGAACGTCACCTCCAAAAAAGAGACTTGCTCGAGGGCCGAATTCCTCTCATTACTCACGACTCGTAAACGAGCCTCGAGCGAAGCAGCCTGATTCCCCAGCTTCTCAGCGGCGGCCAGCTGAACAGCGTTACCACGCTCTCGATCCCGAGCCATCTTCAGACCATGTTTCAGCTCCCGAACTACCATGTTTATCTCATAAAGCTCGTCGGAGCGCAGAACATCCTGCTGAAGCCTCTCCAAAGTCACCGCAAAATCATTATTAGCCTCCATGGCCTGGAACATAACGAGTCAGCATGGACAGAACAAGCTAAAGATTCAAAGTTACTGTTAGAGGATTTTTGTGTAGGATCTTTGTGAGTACCACGGAATGATGGACAAGGCTTAGTATTTATGCTGAGTTCGTATAAGTTAGAGAGATGTTTTGTTGAGTAAACAAGCCGGAACTACAACGATTGGTGTATAAACCCTAGTTCTAGCCGTCTAACTCTAATCTTTAAGTCTTGAAGTGTCGATCTCTTACTTTAGGTTTTAGGTTCCCTTTATATAGTCTTCCTAAGGCGGGCCTTAGTCGGTTGGAGTAGGTTAAACTCTTCCAAATTCGAAAATATGGAAGATTCTCCATATCAGAAGTTTTCCATTTTTCCCGGGGGGAAGGGGCGGTCCTGGGGACCGGACCCGGAGTACTTCATAGCGGGGAACCAGGGTTCCTTCCAGCGGGGATCCTGGGAACCGGGATTCCTTCCAGCAGGAATACAGAGGCCGGTGTCCTACCTGGGGTCTGGAGGAATTCAATACCTGAGTATTTTTTCCCCAACAGTTTGCCCCTTATTGCTCGATTTCGTTATCAAACTCGGGGAATAACCTGTACACTCAAGTAAACCGGAGTTGCTCATTCTCAGCAGGCTTCCCTTAGGCAGGAAATTGCTCCAGTAATCCTGCGATCCCGGGTTCCACTCAGGCCGGAACCACATTCTGAACCCGGGGGAGAACCGATCCCGTTACTCCAGACCGGGGTCTGGCGCTATTGAACCGCTGGTTTTTTTTGTAGAAGATGGGAAGCTCTGGACTTCTGATGGCATCTCGGAGACGGTGGAGTCTGGAGCTCTGACGCTTTGAGGATAGACCGGGGGGCGGGAGCCCGTACGGTTTGATGATACTAGATGCTCTTTCTATTCTTCCAAAAGCGTGCACTTTCCATTTCTGTAGGGATCGGGTTTTCCTTTTCGCCGCTCATTCCTTATGTTAGGGATTCTTCAGGATATTTGGAAACATCCTTATTTCCTTTTCTGATCCCGCGGAAAAGGGAATGACCCAAATATAAATAGAGATTCACGATACCTCCTAGCTGGCCTCATCCCAACTTTAGCGCTGATTTTTAGCTGAGAAATATGAATCCCGAGGTGCTATCGTTTCCGTCCTCGCTCGTGGGTGGTCATGCAAGGCCGCATCGTCCTTTCACCGATCCTTTCTCATCCCACGATCCATCTTGGGGGAATGTTCCGGAGGCTGATAGTGAAGCGGTTCCGATGGCGCCTCTGAGAAGGCTCCGTTCTTGTTTCTTTGATGACGGTCCCCGTTCTGAGATCCGAGAGGGGGACCTGGCTAACATAAGAAGGAAGTACTTGATTCATCCTTCAGTGGGGATGAGGAGTCCGACTGAGTTCGAACGCGCTCCGGATGGCAGAGCGGGTGAGGTGACTGTCTATGAAGCATACCTGGAAGCAGGCTTCCGGGGTGTTATTCCTTCTCTTATAGACGAAGTGTCATCTTTCTCCGGTTTCTGTCCTTCTCAACTTAGTCTCCTGACCTGGAGGACTTTAATGGCTATCCAAGTACTTGGAGAACTCCATGGATTTTCCATCGGGGTGCATGAGATTTTATACTCTTATTACTTTGCTCCTTTGGTGAACAAAGATGGGTTCTACGATCTTCGATCCCGTGACGGTGCCCTTTTGGTTGAGGAACCTTCGAGGGGTATCAGAGGTAATCACCCCTTTGGGGATGGTTGGAACAGCCGGTACGTGTTCGTGAAGATTCAGGAGCAAAGTGGGTTACCATACGTCTTGGCGTACCGTGGGTAAGTTCTCCTTCTGAGTTTTGAATTTTACCATCCTTTCGGGAGCTTGATACTGACGTTTTAGCTCTTGCTTTGTCAGATGTATCTCGTCCGGTTTCCTTCGCTAGAAAAACAGTGGCGAAGCTTATAATGGGAATTCCTCGGCGATTCCGCTGGGTGGCCTTTCTGGTGATCAGGGAGGCCTTACGTCATAGTTGCGTTTGGGGTAAGCCTTCCCTTTCTATTTGATAAGACTCTGTGTTTGTTTGTTTCCCATGATATATATATATTTCTGTTTTAGGGAACGTGGCAAGGTCTCCGGCATCGTTTGTCTATGACGAGTATCAGAAGGTTAAAGTGCGGAAACGGCATCTTTCTTATACTCCTCCACCAAGACTAGCGAGGGCCACTTTATCGGCTGGGAGTCTATCTTCTATCTCGTCAACAAGCGCCGAGATTATGTCTAACCGGGACCTTCTGGCAGATGCTCATCGGAGATTGACTAGCGAGGCACTCCTTCTCCGTGGCCAGGTGCAAGACATGATGGCTTGCCGGGATCTACTAATTCCACAAGTGAGAGCTTCGGCTAGGTGGGAGCTTATGAAGGAATGGCTGGAGAAGCGCGTAGATCATTAGAATCCGGAAGAGGAATGTCGGCGTCATCTGTTTTTATCTGGAGGGTTTAACCATCGATCAGAGAATTTCTCCCAGGCTGTAACCCCGAGATATGTTATAGGATCGCGATTCTCAGAGGGACCTTCTTTCTGATTGATCTTTATCTTTTGAGACTTTGGTTTTTGTTGCTTTCTTTTGAATAAAGGGTCTTTATAGCCCGCTCCTTGATTTTATGAATAATGATGCTTCATGGTTTACCTTTTTATTCCTTGCTGTTGCACTCTCTTTCTTTAAGAAAACATCTTTTCGCCTTTTTCTCGATTGGAGTGGGATTTTGTAGTCTATGATCCCTATTTTCTCGTACGTTGAATGATCTCGTAACCCAGAGGTTGCGTGAGGATCCGGGGGTCATCTAGGAGCTCGGAGGTTGTGGAGGAGCAGAGGCTCTCCTTGGATCCTTAGATCACGTTAGGGACCCGGAGTTTCCCGTCAGACCCTGAGGTCTTTTATCTGGGACTCGGAGGTCATTTCTCTAGGTCCTGGGACCAAGACTGGGGACCTCAGGCGATGTAGGAATCCTGAGATTCTCTAATTAGATCCGAAGATCGTAGTTGGAACCCGGAGGTTTCTATGATTGGGCCCTGAGATCGTATTAGCGTACAGGTTTTTACCTTTAGATCCGGAGATCGTATCGGGACCCTGGTGTATTTGGACTCTGAGGTCGTGTGGGGACCCGAAGGTCATTTAGGGATGTAACGACCCCGATGCGCCCTAGGTTTCACAGGGGTTCTATCTTTTTTTCTAAAATCGCATTAGGCCTTTGAGGCCATGTTGGAACCCGGAGGTTTGGATCCAAAGATTGCTGGTTGGAACCCGGAGGTTCTTTGAAGTTGTAATGACCCCGATGCGCCCTAGGCTGCACAGAGGTTCTAACTTCTTTTTATCTTTGGAACCCTGAGGCCACATAGGAACCCGGAGGTTCTTCCTTATATCCTGAGATTCTTTTGATTGGAACCCGGAGGCTATGGGGGAACCCGAAGGTTCTTCCTTAGATTTTATGCGTAGGACCCGAAATCAATTGGGGAGCCTTGGGTTTCCTTTTTAGATCGGGGGCTCGCATAAGGACCCAGAGTTCCTTGGGAACCCGAAATGTTTTGTTTTTCGCAGGGACCGTACTCCGCCTTCCTAGGCAAGACTACTACCGGTACCTGTTTGGATTTCGCATTCTGCCGCTCGGAAGCTGGCCACTATCGAGTTCCTATGATGTATTCTACTTCTGCAGGAAGTCACTGACATGTTTAGAGGGTACTGGTGTGGGTGTTATGACCCAAGTGCCAGGATTACGCTGCTTTCCACGTCTGGAGAAGCATGATTTAGATTTTTCTCTGTATTTCACAGTACTTTTGCAATGAATATATACCATGTGTTCCCTATATTGTGTAGCTCGTAGCATTTTGATACATGTACTTTTCACGTTGGTACTCTGGGGACCCCGATGCGCCTTAGGCTGCACATGGGTTTTAGGTAGTTTTGATAGCATACTCAGGCTTGCGCATACCAATTCCTGCTTTATGTCTCATACCCATTTTGATTCTTTGTGGGCGTGCCACTGTGGTCGTGCCACTTTTGTGAGGGTTGGCCAGGATCGGAGGTCTCTGGAGACCTAATCCAGCTCGTATGCCCCTTTAAGTATAATGATTTCTCTTCTGCTTTTATAGTCGGAACTATTTTATTATAGGCTTTGTCCAGAGACGTTTAGCATACATAGTAGTAGGAAATCATAATGCTTAAATAGTATATACTAGTATAGAAATCGTGATCCGGAGACCGTATTAAAAATGATATGCTTTGAGGTGCAGGGTGTTCCAACAGTTGGGTTGTATTTTACCTTTGTTATCTTGCAGCCTGTAGGCACCTGCTTTCTGCACCTCGATGACCTTATAGAGTCCTTCCCACCCTGGGGTGAGTTTCCCCATCGTTTTTTCTGCTCGTCGTAGAACCCAGTCCCCTTGCTGGAAGGTTCTGGTTCTGACTTTCTTGTTATACGTCCTGGAGACGTCTTGCTGGAAGGACCAGTTTCTCAGCCGAGCGGCCTCTCTTTTTTCGTCGAGCAGGTCGAGGCTTAGCGCCATCAGCTCGTTATTCTCCTCCTGAGAGGTAGATCCGGAGACCGTTGTTCTTACGTGTATCTCTGTAGGTACAATGGCCTCAAAGCCGTAGACTAGCGAGTAGAGGGTTTCCCCTGTTGCTGTTTTGGGAGTGGTCCGGTAGGCCCAAAGGATTCAGTGTAGTTCTTTCGCCCACTTCCTGTGAGGGCCCTCCAGTCACTTTTTAAGCATGTTGACCAATGTTCTGTTCGTGGACTCGGCTTGTCCGTTAGACTGGGGGTGTCGGGGTGTGGCGAAAGTTAGTTTTATGCCCCAGTCCTTGCAGAACTCCTTAAAGTTGTGGATCGTGAACTGGGGTCCATTGTCGATGACGATATCGTGGGGGACCCCGAAGCGAGTGATTACGTAGATCCACAGGAATTTTCGGATCTGGAGATCTGTTATGCGGCTGAGCGCTTCTGCTTTGACCCACTTGGAGAAGTAGTCAGTGACTATCAGAAGGAAGACCATCTGCCCTGTCACCATAGGGAAATTTCCTACTATATTCATGCCCCACTTTCTGAAGGGCCATGGTGAGCTTATGGACTTGAGGTTCTCCGGGGGAAGCTTGGAGACTGGAGCGTGCCTTTGGCATTGGTCGCAGTGCTTGGCTTGTCTGTCGGCATCGGCGGCCATCGTGGGCCAGTAGTAACCAGCCTTTCTGGCTCTGAGCACCAGGCTTCGGCCACTAGAGTGGGATCCACAATCTCTTTCATGTAGTTCTACAAGGATTCTAGCGGCCTCTCGGGGTGTGACACACCTCAGGTATGGGCCAGAGAGAGATCTCCAGTACAACTTCTCCTGGGAGATACAATACCTCGTGGCTTGCTTCTTGATCTTTCTGGCCTCGCTACGGTCTTCCGGGAGTATGTTGGCCACAAGGTACCCGATTAAGGGGGTCATCCAGGTTTCGCCTTCTTCGACGGCAGAGACCTCCTCTGACGGGGGTTCCTCCAGGGTAGCTGGCCATTGAAGCACGAGCAAGGGGATACTCATCTGGATATTCGTTTCAAGGGTGGACCCTAGATTAGCAAGGGCGTCGGCTTGTGAATTCTGTTCCCGAGGGATTTGAGTGAGCTTGCAGCTCTTGAACTTCTTGATTAGTCGCTGAGCGACCGCCATATACTGGATCATGCTGTCGTCTTTTGCTTGGTACTCCCCATGTACCTGGTTGATTATCAGCTGGGAGTCGCCGAAAACCTGGATGTTCTCTGCCCCCATTTGATGGGCGAGGGTTAGGCCTGCGATTAGAGCCTCTTACTCGCTTTCGTTGTTGGTTGCTTTAAAGTTGCATCTCACAGCCCTTAAGGCCGTGTTCCCTGTTGGAGAGGTAAGCACTATCCCTACTCCAGCTCCACTGACGTTGCTGGATCCATCAAAGTGTATGATCCATTCTCCCTCTTCCTTAATTTCGCCTCGGAGGCGTACCTCCTGCTCCATAGCTGGGAACAAGGCAGGGGAGAACTCAGCCACGAAGTCTGCTAGGACCTGTGACTTTATAGCCATGGCGGGTCGAAATATTACGTCGTACTACCCTAGTTCCACTGCCCATTTGGCTAGGCGTCTGGAGACTTCTGGTTTGTGGAGGACCAACTTTACAGGGAAGGAAGTAACAACAACGATTGTATGAGCCTGGACGTAGGGTCGGAGCTTGCGAGCGGCGACTACCAAGGCTAAGGCCAGCTTTTCTAGGTGTCTATAGCGGGTCTCCGCATCTAGGAGAGCCTTTCTTACATAATAGATTGGTAGCTGCTTGTTTCCCTCCTCGCGAACTAAGACGGCGCTCACGGCATGTTCAAAGACCGCTAGATATTGCCAAAAACCTGGATGTTCTCTGCCCCCATTTGATGGGCGAGGGTTAGGCCTGCGATTAGAGCCTCTTACTCGCTTTCGTAGTTGGTTGCTTTAAAGTTGCATCTCACAGCCCTTAAGGCCGTGTTCCCTGTTGGAGAGGTAAGCACTATCCCTACTCCAGCTCCACTGACGTTGCTGGATCCATCAAAGTGTAGGATCCATTCTCCCTCTTCCTTAATTTCGCCTCGGAGGCGTACCTCCTGCTCCAGAGCTGGGAACAAGGCAGGGGAGAACTCAGCCACGAAGTCTGCTAGGACCTGTGACTTTATAGCCATGGCGGGTCGAAATATTACGTCGTACTACCCTAGTTCCACTGCCCATTTGGCTAGGCGTCTGGAGACTTCTGGTTTGTGGAGGAACAACTTTACAGGGAAGGAAGTAACAACAACGATTGTATGAGCCTGGACGTAGGGTCGGAGCTTGCGAGCGGCGACTACCAAGGCTAAGGCCAGCTTTTCTAGGTGTCTATAGCGGGTCTCCGCATCTAGGAGAGCCTTTCTTATATAATAGATTGGTAGCTGCTTGTTTTCCTCCTCGCGAACTAAGACGGGGCTCACGGCATGTTCGAAGACCGCTAGATATTGCAGCATGACTTCACCGAGTAGTGGCTTGGACATGAGAGGAGGAGTGGTGAGATACGATTGTATCTCTTGGAGAGCGGATTCGCATTCTCCCGTCCACTGGAAATCCTTCGGATTCTTGAGAGTTCCGAAAAAGGCGTGAGATTTGTCGGAGAGTCTAGAGATGAACATGCTCAAGGCTGCCATCCTTCCCGTTAGCTTTTGAACCTCCTTGACGTTCTTCGGGGAAGGGATTGAGTGAATGGCCCTGATCTGCTTCGGGTTGGCCTCGATGCCCCGGTGGGTTACGATGTACCCGAGGAACTTGCCAGAACTGACCCCAAATGAGCATTTAGCCGGGTTGAGCTTCATGTTATATTTCCAGAGGGTGGAGAAGGCTTGCTGCAGGTGAGATATGTGGTCTTTCGCCTTCAAAGATTTGACCAGCATGTCATCGATGTAGACCTCCATGGTTCTCATGGTTTGGTCCACGAACATCATGTTTACCAGCCGTTGATAGGTTGATCCTGCGTTCTTTAGGCCGAAGGGCATGACCTTGTAGTAGTAGATCCCTCTGGACGTCATGAAGGATGTTTTCTCCTGGTCTTCCAGATGCATAAGTATCTGATTGTAGCCGGAGAACGCGTCCATGAAGCTCATCAGCTGGTGCCCCACGGTGGCGTCCACCAGCTTGTCGATATGAGGTAGCGGGAAGGGGTCCTTTGGACAGGACTTGTTGAGGTCTGTGAAGTAGATGCAGACTCTCCACTTCCCATTCTTTTTCTTGACCACGACGACGTTGGCTAGCCACTCTGGGTACTGCACCTCACGAAAGAACCCCGCGCCGAGCAGGCTTTTGACTTCATCGTTGATGATCGCGTCTCTCTCGGGGGCAAACTTCCATCTCTTTTCTCTGACGGGTTGGTGTAGGGGGTCCACTAGCGAGTAGGGGGTTTCCCCTGTTGCTGTTTTGGGAGTGGTCCGGTAGGCCCAAAGGATTCAGTGTAGTTCTTTCGCCCACTTCCTGTGAGGGCCCTCCAGTCGCTTTTTAAGCATGTTGACCAATGTTCTGTTCGTGGACTCGGCTTGTCCGTTAGACTGGGGGTGTCGGGGTGTGGCGAAAGTTAGTTTTATGCCCCAGTCCTTGCAGAACTCCTTAAAGTTGTGGATCGTGAACTGGGGTCCATTGTCGATGACGATATCGTGGGGGACCCCGAAGCGAGTGATTACGTAGATCCACAGGAATTTTCGGATCTGGAGATCTGTTATGCGGCTGAGCGCTTCTGCTTTGACCCACTTGGAGAAGTAGTCAGTGACTATCAGAAGGAAGACCATCTGCCCTGTCACCATAGGGAAATTTCCTACTATATTCATGCCCCACTTTCTGAAGGGCCATGGTGAGCTTATGGACTTGAGGTTCTCCGGGGGAAGCTTGGAGACTGGAGCGTGCCTTTGGCATTGGTCGCAGTGCTTGGCTTGTCTGTCGGCATCGGCGGCCATCGTGGGCCAGTAGTAACCAGCCTTTCTGGCTCTGAGCACCAGGCTTCGGCCACTAGAGTGGGATCCACAATCTCTTTCATGTAGTTCTACAAGGATTCTAGCGGCCTCTCGGGGTGTGACACACCTCAGGTATGGGCCAGAGAGAGATCTCCAGTACAACTTCTCCTGGGAGATACAATACCTCGTGGCTTGCTTCTTGATCTTTCTGGCCTCGCTACGGTCTTCCGGGAGTATGTCGGCCACAAGGTACCCGATTAAGGGGGTCATCCAGGTTTCGCCTTCTTCGACGGCAGAGACCTCCTCTGACGGGGGTTCCTCCAGGGTAGCTGGCCATTGAAGCACGAGCAAGGGGATACTCATCTGGATATTCGTTTCAAGGGTGGACCCTAGATTAGCAAGGGCGTCGGCTTGTGAATTCTGTTCCCGAGGGATTTGAGTGAGCTTGCAGCTCTTGAACTTCTTGATTAGTCGCTGAGCGACCGCCATATACTGGATCATGCTGTCGTCTTTTGCTTGGTACTCCCCATGTACCTGGTTGATTATCAGCTGGGAGTCGCCGAAAACCTGGATGTTCTCTGCCCCCATTTGATGGGCGAGGGTTAGGCCTGCGATTAGAGCCTCTTACTCGCTTTCGTTGTTGGTTGCTTTAAAGTTGCATCTCACAGCCCTTAAGGCCGTGTTCCCTGTTGGAGAGGTAAGCACTATCCCTACTCCAGCTCCACTGACGTTGCTGGATCCATCAAAGTGTATGATCCATTCTCCCTCTTCCTTAATTTCGCCTCGGAGGCGTACCTCCTGCTCCATAGCTGGGAACAAGGCAGGGGAGAACTCAGCCACGAAGTCTGCTAGGACCTGTGACTTTATAGCCATGGCGGGTCGAAATATTACGTCGTACTACCCTAGTTCCACTGCCCATTTGGCTAGGCGTCTGGAGACTTCTGGTTTGTGGAGGACCAACTTTACAGGGAAGGAAGTAACAACAACGATTGTATGAGCCTGGACGTAGGGTCGGAGCTTGCGAGCGGCGACTACCAAGGCTAAGGCCAGCTTTTCTAGGTGTCTATAGCGGGTCTCCGCATCTAGGAGAGCCTTTCTTACATAATAGATTGGTAGCTGCTTGTTTCCCTCCTCGCGAACTAAGACGGCGCTCACGGCATGTTCAAAGACCGCTAGATATTGCCAAAAACCTGGATGTTCTCTGCCCCCATTTGATGGGCGAGGGTTAGGCCTGCGATTAGAGCCTCTTACTCGCTTTCGTAGTTGGTTGCTTTAAAGTTGCATCTCACAGCCCTTAAGGCCGTGTTCCCTGTTGGAGAGGTAAGCACTATCCCTACTCCAGCTCCACTGACGTTGCTGGATCCATCAAAGTGTAGGATCCATTCTCCCTCTTCCTTAATTTCGCCTCGGAGGCGTACCTCCTGCTCCAGAGCTGGGAACAAGGCAGGGGAGAACTCAGCCACGAAGTCTGCTAGGACCTGTGACTTTATAGCCATGGCGGGTCGAAATATTACGTCGTACTACCCTAGTTCCACTGCCCATTTGGCTAGGCGTCTGGAGACTTCTGGTTTGTGGAGGAACAACTTTACAGGGAAGGAAGTAACAACAACGATTGTATGAGCCTGGACGTAGGGTCGGAGCTTGCGAGCGGCGACTACCAAGGCTAAGGCCAGCTTTTCTAGGTGTCTATAGCGGGTCTCCGCATCTAGGAGAGCCTTTCTTATATAATAGATTGGTAGCTGCTTGTTTTCCTCCTCGCGAACTAAGACGGCGCTCACGGCATGTTCGAAGACCGCTAGATATTGCAGCATGACTTCACCGAGTAGTGGCTTGGACATGAGAGGAGGAGTGGTGAGATACGATTGTATCTCTTGGAGAGCGGATTCGCATTCTCCCGTCCACTGGAAATCCTTCGGATTCTTGAGAGTTCCGAAAAAGGCGTGAGATTTGTCGGAGAGTCTAGAGATGAACATGCTCAAGGCTGCCATCCTTCCCGTTAGCTTTTGAACCTCCTTGACGTTCTTCGGGGAAGGGATTGAGTGAATGGCCCTGATCTGCTTCGGGTTGGCCTCGATGCCCCGGTGGGTTACGATGTACCCGAGGAACTTGCCAGAACTGACCCCAAATGAGCATTTAGCCGGGTTGAGCTTCATGTTATATTTCCAGAGGGTGGAGAAGGCTTGCTGCAGGTGAGATATGTGGTCTTTCGCCTTCAAAGATTTGACCAGCATGTCATCGATGTAGACCTCCATGGTTCTCATGGTTTGGTCCACGAACATCATGTTTACCAGCCGTTGATAGGTTGATCCTGCGTTCTTTAGGCCGAAGGGCATGACCTTGTAGTAGTAGATCCCTCTGGACGTCATGAAGGATGTTTTCTCCTGGTCTTCCAGATGCATAAGTATCTGATTGTAGCCGGAGAACGCGTCCATGAAGCTCATCAGCTGGTGCCCCACGGTGGCGTCCACCACTTGTCGATATGAGGTAGCGGGAAGGGGTCCTTTGGACAGGACTTGTTGAGGTCTGTGAAGTAGATGCAGACTCTCCACTTCCCATTCTTTTTCTTGACCACGACGACGTTGGCTAGCCACTCTGGGTACTGCACCTCACGAAAGAACCCCGCGCCGAGCAGGCTTTTGACTTCATCGTTGATGATCGCGTCTCTCTCGGGGGAAAACTTCCATCTCTTTTCTCTGACGGGTTGGTGTAGGGGGTCCACCTGCAGCTTGTGCATGATGACCTCCGGATCGATCCCAGGCATATCTGCGTGGGACCAAGCGAAGCAGTCGGAGTTAGACCTGAGGAAGTCTATCAGTCTTCTTCTCAATCCTTTGGTTAGATTGGAGCCCATCTTGAGATGTCGGGTCTGATCTCCTCCGGTTAATGGCACGTCGTCCATTTCCTCTACCTCCGGTTCCTCGGTGTGACGAAGCGGAGGTTTGCTCTGTAATTGCTATAAGACCTTGGTCTTTCCCTTCAAAGTAGTCTGATAGCAAGAGCAGGAATATTCCTGATCCCCTCTAATGTGCCCCGGTTCGTGGATCAGTCCATTGGAGCAAACCAGCCTGGAGATCATGACATTCTGAACAATTTGACCGAGGTTCGTTCATCCGACCGTACCGATCAGACTGACCGAGCCGTCCCGTGTGCGTCCCGATTGGAGATTCGGCTGGAACCAAGACCAGACAACCGAACTGACCGTACCGGAGCTCGTCTTCCCCGACCAACTCGACATTCTAAGACCCACGGTCGAGGCAGACTTAGCTTGGGTCGTGAAGAAATCGAAGACGGACATGCATTCTCATCCGGCGGACCATCCAGATAGTCCTGCAAGCGTCCGTATCTTTACCTCGTGCATCCATCTGGTTCAGATGAACCTGGACATTATCTGAAGGGCCATCTTTGACTAATCTGCATGGAAGACTGAGTCTTTGACTCACTAATTCAGATCTGGTCAAATTTGTATTTTCTATGCATTATTTTCCGTGTATTTTCTTTATTAGTCTTTGACTATAAACACTATAAATATGTAGTCTCATTCTATGAATAAAATCAGTCTATATTTTTGAGTTTATTTTCGTTTCTTCTCTGAGAGAGAGAGTTCTTTAGCTAGTTCATTGGTGTGAACCGGCTTGTTGATTTGGTAGTCAGCCAATTCATCTTTGTGTGTTGTTTGGTGGTTAGCCAACACATTCATTCTTTCTTAGGTGGTTAGCCTTAGATCGTGGGTATATCAAGAGCCATTCCGCATCTCTTGACGATCCTTTCAATCCATTTTAGTTCCAAAAGTGTCATTTGCCTTCTCGGTTCATATCCAACATCTAGCTAAAGTGATCCTTCAATTCAGGACGTATCACCCTCTGATCGCCTTTATGCCCCAGGGTGTAGGAAATTTCACCATTTGGTGAAGAGTCGAGGGGACGGCCACCATTCCATGGATCCAGGGCCGTCATAGGATCATGTTGTAAGACGAATCGCAATCAACCACGAGGAACTTGGTTGACATGTTGATTTCTTCGGCGTATACGGGGAGGGTTACCTCCCCGGCGGTTTGCTTGACCTCCCCGCTGAACCCTATAAGGGGGTTATCCTCCGAGTTAGAGCGTCTTCCTCCAGCCCCAGATCCTTGTATGCGGCCTGGAAGATGATGTTGCCGGAGCTTCCATTATCTACCAGTATCTTTTTTACCAGGCAGTTCGCTACAGTGAGTGAAATAACCAGGGCGTCGTGATGCGGAGTGAGAACTCTCTCCTGCTCCTTGGCCGTGAAGCTTATCTCGTCTGTTCCTAGGAGCTGGCGTTTTGGCATGGCTGCCTCTAGGCCGTGCTTGGCGTTCCAGGTGCTTTTCTTCGCAGCTGCATGTCTTATGCCGCTGATTTTCGAACCGCCAGAAATGACATGGATAACTCGGTCCTGTTGCGGTGGCGAGACGGGAGCAGCTTCAGTGGGCTTACTCGTTGTCTCCTTGCTTAGATGGCTCATAGCCTTCTCGGAAAGGAACTCCCTGAGGTGCCCTTTCCTAAGCAGCTCGTTGACCTCGATCTTTAGTGCGATGTAGTCCTCCGTTTTGTGACCGTGGTCTCGATGGAAGTCGCACCAGAAGCCAAGGTTCCGGAAAGAGTCGGGGGCTTTCATCTTCTGAGGCCACTTAACCTGATGGCCCATCTGCCTCAGAACATTGACCAGCTCCGGCCTTGAGATGGAGAGGTGAGATGTCTGGCCACGTGGACACTGGCATCCCTTCTGCGTTCTCGATCGGCCGGTCCTGGTACCTGCCCCGGTTTTGGTTTCCGGAGTCCCTAGCTGGTCTTTGAGAGGGTTTCTCATCTCGCTCGGTTTGGTCTGGTCTGATCGTCTTGGGATCTTGATTTTGTTGCGCTTTGGCACGGCTGGCGACGTCTTCCTCCCATTTGACATGCGCCCAGGCTCGAGATAGGACGTCTTCCATGGTTTTGCACTGATGTTTGGTCAGCTCCTTGTAGAGGTCTCCGTCGGGGAGCAGACCTCTCTTGAAAGCAGAGATAGCAGTGGGGATACTGCATTCGGGGATAGCCACCTTCTCTTGATTGAAGCGGGCTATGTAGCCTCGCAGGGGTTCCGCTCGGTGCTGGAGGATTTTGTAGAGGCTGTCGGAGGTTTTCTCCAGGTCCCTGCTGCTGGTGAATTGCTCCACAAACTTGTCGCTGAGAACCCCAAAGGAGGCTATGGACCAGGAGGGTAAGTTGATATACCATTGCAGAGCGGGTCCGGTCAGAGTGAAGCCGAAACCTTTGCACATGGTAGGTTCGCGTGACCCCTTTAGGAGTGCTACGGCGAGCATCCTTTGTCTGTATTGGGCGACGTGGTCGTCCGGATCAGTGGTGGCGTCATACGCCTTTATGTTGGGGAAAGAGAACTTCCTGGGCATCTCGATCTAGGTGATCTCATCCGTGAAGGGAGTATCTGCGTAGGAGTCGGGGTTGCTATTCCGGATGGGGGGGGAGCTACCCCCGGGAGTCTCTCTACCATGGACTGCAACGCGTCGAGCCTATCAGAGAACATCTGGTGAAGGTGAGCGGTCATAGGAAACTCCGCTCTCGCTGCTCCGTCTGATGCTTCCTTATCAGGCTCGGGCTCCGAGTCGCTGTCCTCCACGTCGTAGGTCTGAGCATCCTTGGCCTTTTCTCGCGTAGATGCGTCTCCTCCCGGCGCCGTAGTTGGGAGATTCGCTCCTGCCCCAGAGTTAGGTGTTTCCAGAGTCGGCATGGGGCGAACCTGAGTCCGGAATCGATGCTTCTTGTTGCTCGCTGCGTTAAGGGCTTGGTTCTCGTCTCGAAGGGTAAGATTCTCCGATTCGAGTTGGCTGAGCTTCTCGACGCTCTGCTCCAGTTGCTTGGAGTGTTTGTCGAGCTTTTCCTTCAGGATTTGGAACTCCGAGGACAGCTCGGGGTTGGTCTCTTCCCACGTTCTATGTAACCCGTTTACTTGACCTTGCAGATCATCGATTTGTCTTTGGAGTTCAGCTTCTCTCTGGGTAGCTTCAGGTAGCTCGTCATGCTCGTCCACCGCCATTATCATGTAGTTTAGATTACTCCCCTCCTTCTAGTGCCAAACTGTTAAGGGATTTTTGTGTAGGATCTTTGTGAGTACCACGCAACGATGGACAAGGCTTAGTATTTATGCTCAGTTCGTATAAGTTGGAGATAAATAGACTTGAAGAGATGTTTTATTGAGTAAACAAGCCGGAGCTACAACGATTGGTGTATAAACCCTAGTTCTAGCCGTCTAACTCTAATCTCTATGTCTTGAAGTGTCGATCTCTTGCTTTAGGGTTTAGGTTCCCTTTATATAGTCTTCCTAAGGCGGGCTTTAGTCGGTTGGAGTAGGTTAAACTCTTCCCTATTCGGAAATATGAAAGATTCTCCCTATCGGAAGTTTTTCATTTCCCCGGGGGGAAGGGGCGGTCCTGGGGACCGGACCTGGAGTACTTCGTAGCGGGGAACCGGGGTTCCTTCTAGCGGGGATCTTGGAAACCGGGGTTCCTTCCAGCGGGGATTCAGAGGCCGGTGTCTTGCCTGGGGTCTAGAGGAATTCAATACCTGAGTATTTTCCCCAACAGTTACAATTATCAAGAAGACGACCTTAGCATGAGCAACATCCATCTTCACATAGGTGATACCACTCAAATTACCCTAAGGAGTGAATTACTCTCTCAAATAAGAGGTTCAGTTGTAGTACTTAGGGATAGAATCCACAAGGAGCTAGGAAACCTATTAAATCTAGTCAAATTATTAATTCTAAGTGTTTGTTGTTTTATGGTTTAAAAGTAAATAACAATCATAATTGAGCAAGTCTATTGCTTGACTAACAAGATGATTGGGGGTGTAACTTATTGGAAGATATTAGATGCATGGTTTCTATTCAGGTGTTGGAGATTATAATCCTATAGATGCCTAACAGTTGCATGCATGATATATTAGAGCTCAACTCCTTAATCACAGTGATCAGCGATGGCAATGTTTCACTAGTTAACTAACTAGATCTTGGACCTCAACTGTCGTCTTTTGATCACAAGAAAGTGTCAATCGATGATCCTATAGGGATATCGATTGATACACCTTCGCAATATCGATCGATTGTCAGAAGACAATATCGATCGATGCTTATAGCTAAGCCCTAGGCGCATTTTGATAATGCTCACTAGTCTCCTAGATCAGCGGTTAGCATCTCTCTAGCAGTCCTAGCATGACAGATTAGATTCAGGACAGGATGGTCAAGGATGCTTGACTCATGCTAATTCCTAGGTTCATGTTCTAGTTAGCAAGGCTAAAACAAGCATTAATGAACAATCAATCAATGAATATCGCAACTTAGCAAATCTATAGTTGGGGCTAATCCCTCTAACCTATTTGAACCATGAATCTAACAAGTGAACTACTGAGACATAGCTAAGCAATTCATGACACAAAATATAGATAAAAACTGCATAGAATAGAATAGATGAATCAATGGAGTTCCAATCACAAATCTATCTATGATTTTCTCTCCTAAAACTCTCTGCTGAAAATAAGAATACAATGGTGGCCAAAAGCTCTCTTGCCTCCTAACACTTAGGCAAGTATATAACTATTAGGTTAAAAACTCGTCAGGGGTAATCTTGTAATTTGGTGAAGCCTTGGGTTTAAAGTCGGCTGGAACCAAGTCGCGCATCTCGCGTTTCGACATCGATTGATGGTACATGATGTACATCGATCGATCATAATCTTCAATCGTCGAGGCTTCTCTTCTGTATCGATCGACGGCACTGGATGTGCATCGAACGATTGCTTCTTCTTCGTATCGACCTTTAATGGTCAGCTCGGATGAAATCTCTTTTAAGCTCCTAAATGCTCCATAATCATCACTTTATTCCAAGATACTCCTGAACCCGAAAACATACCTAATAGGATAGAATATATAATATATAGATAGTAAAACACTTATATACAATGGATGAAAATGGGTCAAATCAAGGGTATATCAACTCCCTCAGACTTACCCTTTTGCTTGTCCTCAAGCAAAACAAACAGGCAGTCTCTCCGAAAGAAATTTGAAAATATCAGGACTTATAGATTTAAAACACAGAAATCATCACCTCTACAATTTCGCAAATCACATCTAAAAAGGCCTAATCACAAAAACACATTATGCATTATCCTAGCTTAGCAACCAAATTCAACTAGTCTACAACTTAACAAATCTTGTCTGACATTCCCCTCTACTAACCTCATTTCTTAGCATAAATATAAAAGTGAATGCTTTACCTTGGGAGTAACGACCACATGATGCAAGGATTTTCAGACAAGTATCTGGAACTGCAGGTAAAAGTTAGTTCCTAAATTCTCTCTCTAATTTCTCTCTTGAGTCAAAGTCTGCTTATACTGCAAGATCAATGACCAAGATTGGACAGGCTTCCATGAATCAAGACTTAATGGTGGTTGCCACCAAGCCTTGTTCACTTCTTTTTGACCTATATCCAAGAATTCTTTGTGAAGCGAGCCTTGGAGATTGCCGCCTCCAAGTCCCGTTCGAATTCTTTTATTGGAATCTTTATGAATCAAGCCTTAATGGTTTTAGCCACCAAGTCCTGTTTAGATTCCTCCTAACTAAATCCTAACTCCTAATTAAGTAATAAATTTCAGATTTTTTTTTTTTTGTTTTGATAAAAACTACTCTAGGGTCGAAATAGAGAGAGGAAATGTGATAAATGAATCTACACAAGGCGTTACCTTCCAGACTTGTCTGAAGAATCCGATCCCATGTATACCAAGCCCAAAGACAAGCGATTATGTCAGGTATAATATTGGAGGTCAGCTTCGGTTCCTTCAAACAATCAAGGCAAATGTGTATAGTTGACAGGTTGATCTACTTTAGCATCTTTAGTACTATCTGCAATCAGTCAATCTAGAATGGTGCTAAAGAGTGGTTAGACATTCAAGTATAAATCAATAATAAGATCATAGTCCCTTTCACATAGCTAAGCATAATTTATTAAAAAAAATTTTTATAAGAATAATAATAAATTATATGAGTAAACCTCCCCCCAGACTTAAATTACACTATCCCAGTGTAACACAGTCGGAGTTATGGTGGAAACTAAATCATAAGTACTCAATGTAACAAGTTAGGAATATAAACCTGACCGGAGTGGGAATTGATCGATGTGCATCGGTATGCATCGATCGTCGTATGTGATTGTAGGTCGATGTCGACGTCTCGTCCACGGTCGATATGGTGATCATCCTACTTGGGTCTTGCAATAAATCTGAAAGAATGAAAACGAAAGTAAATACTAGTAACTAAGAAAACCAATTAAAATTACCTAATAGTGAGTTGTCTCCCACTCAGCGCTTTGTTATAGTCATTTAGCTTGACTGTGTAGGTGTGTGGCTAGTTGGTGGAAAGATAGCTACTTGTTGGGAAACAAGCATTCACCTCATCTCTGCACATTCTGGACCAAGCTGCAATGAAACTTCTTGTGGCCTCATCATTTCTGGTCCATCTCTCATCCATCTTATGTATTGCATTTGAGATGTTCTGTAGCCTTTCTTGGGTGTTTTCAATGCTGAACTGATGCCATCCTATCTTGTCATAGGCGTATGCTGATAGCTCGTTCAGTTCCTCATGCATTGACTCCATTTTGTTTTGTATCAGCTGCTTGGCGTCTGGTGTAGACGTGGTATCGATCGATGCGACCAAGTGTTTATCGGTCGATTCTGGTGCCTTACTGTCGATCGATTTGGAGCGTTCTCTGTCAATCGATGCTGATATCTGGTGTTGAGATGCGAATTGCCTCTGAATGGCTTTGAATTCCTTCTGTAACCACTCTGCATGGCTATCCAGTCCACTGAGTTTGATGTCGAAGGGAAAGTAGATGTCATCACACCGCTTCTCAAACCGGTCCTCCATGGTGTCTATAGCTGTGTAAAGCTTTGATGTGATCTAATCAACTTCTGCTGCTGTGTAGGGAAGATGTTCTGTAGGTTTCTTGACGTCGAGCGATGCCCTACGGAACCTATCGATTGATGTTGAACATTCTTCCTGAAAATCATGTTGATCATTAAGCGTGCCAATGTCCCTCTTGACATTCATCATCTGTGTAGACAAGGTGTCCAAGTATCGCATGATAGGTGAGGTGAAACAGTCGTGCATATCCTCGTATGTTTGTAACATATCTTCCATGGCTGCGAACTTGCTGTCGATCGATGTGATGGTGCAGATATCGATCGATGTGGCTGGTTGTTGGTCCTTCTTGCGAATGGTGTCCAAATATTGTTGTAGCAGATCAATTCTCGTGCTTAACCAGTCCACGTTTTTGTTGAGAGGGTTGTATACGTCGTTAATCTTCGTGTTGATGTATGCGATCTCCCATTCATCCTTCTTCTCTGCCAAACTTTCCGGTTCTGCAGGAATCTGGGATGTTTGTGGCTTGACGTCGATCGATGTTGCTTTGTTGGGGTCGATCGATGTTGCTTTGTTGTCGTCGATCGATGGTGATGTCTTAGCTTCTTTCTCAAGAATGTGCTGCATAC
The DNA here is from genome assembly GCF_020379485.1 of Brassica napus. Taxonomy (NCBI): domain Eukaryota; kingdom Viridiplantae; phylum Streptophyta; class Magnoliopsida; order Brassicales; family Brassicaceae; genus Brassica; species Brassica napus. Next base: position 39,837,138 of record NC_063452.1, on the reverse strand, counting down.
TCTCAATCTCTGTCCTCATCTCTGCCATACTTCTGAAAAGCTCATTGTAACCTCTCTCCAAAGGTTGATAAGTGTCATCTACCAATGTCTTGAGTTCATCTCCTAGTTTTTCCTGAGCTCCACAAATACCAGTCACCATCTTATTAATTTCATCCTTGGTGTAGATCTCTGGTGCCAGTTTTGTAGGTTTGAAAGAAGTGGCATGTTCTGGAAGACATATGTGACTCTCCTCAAATAGGGATGCTCTCTCCAGAATTTTTCTGATGTTGTCCTTGGTAACAAGGATCATCTCACCAGCTACGCTCCTTGCATATCCAGACTCATCTCTGTAGATATCATATTCGTCCTTCTGTTCCCATATGAACTTTCTGGCTCCATAGATGTCATAAGCGCGACGTCCACATTCGTAATGTCTGTCGATCGATGGTGAAGGTGCCTCGTCGAATGATGTAAGAGCATCCTAGTCGATCGATGTTTGGCCTACTGGTTGGCACGATTGGTGTGAACCAATTTCTGTTGTGTCGGCCCTTGGATGTTCGTCTGGAACAGCTGGGATGTTGTCTGGAATGTTGCGTTGCTGCATAAACAAGTTGTCTGGTCCATTGGCCAACTGAAGAATATCTGCTATGTCCTCTCTGGATACTTGTAGAATTCTCCCATCCATAGCTCTTGCATGGCCATCTGGGTCCCCGAAAATACCAAATTCATCAGGAGTTAGAAAACCGTAATCAATACTCATATTCTTCTTAGTAAATAAAGAAAGTTTAGGTTTAGAATGAGAATTGATCTATGTTGATACAGGAGTATCGATCGATGGTAGACGTTTGTCTGCTGAATTAGGGTTTTTGGATTGAATGCTCTTCCTTGATGTTCCTTCTGATTTGTTTGTGGGAGCATTCATCTTTTCAGCTATGGTGTCGTGAGAAGTAATCTGGGGTGCAAAAATCCTTATATAGGTATTGGTAAACCTACTTGGAATTGGAATATTCTTTTTTTCCTTTTCGAAGGCGGTGGCATCTTTTGATCACAAGAAAGTGTCGATCGATGATCCTATAGGGATATCGATCGATACACCTTTTCCAATTTCGATCGATTGTCAGAAGACAATATTGATCGATGCTTCTAGCTAAGCCCTAGGTGCAGGTTGATAATGCTCACTAGTCTCCTAGATCAGCGGTTAGCATCTCTCTAGCAGTCCTAGCATGACAGATTAGATTCAGGACAGGATGGTCAAGGATGCTTGACTCATGCTAATTCCTAGGTTCATGTTCTAGTTAACAAGGCTAAAACAAGCATTAATAAACAATCAATCAATGAATATCACAACTTAGCAAATCTATAGTTAGGGCTAATCCCTCTAACCTATTTGAACCATGAATCTAACAAGTGAACTACTGAGACATAGCTAAGCAATTCCTGACACAAAATATAGATGAAAACTGCATAGAATAGAATATATAAATCAATGGAGTTCCAATCACAAATCTCTCTATGATTTTCTCTCCTAAAACTCTCTGCTGAAAATAAGAATACAATGGTGGCCAAAAGCTCTCTTGCCTCCTAACACTTAGGCAAGTATATAATTATTAGGTTAAAAACTCGTCAGGGGTAATCTTGTAATTTGGTGAAGCCTTGGGTTTAAAGTCGGCTGTAACCAAGTCGTGCATCTCGCGTTTCGACATCGATCGATGGTACAGGATGTACATCGATCGATCATAATCTTCAATCGTCGAGGCTTCTCTTCTGTATCGATCGACGGCACTGGATGTGCATCAAACGATTGCTTCTTCTTCGTATCGACCTCTAATGGTCAGCTCGGATGAAATCTCTTTTAAGCTCCTAAATGCTCCATAATCATCACTTTACTCCAAGATACTCCTGAACCCGAAAACATACCTAATAGGATAGAATATATAATATATAGATAGTAAAACACTTATATACCATGGATGAAAATGGGCCAGATCCATGGTATATCAATAGGCCTCGCGCTCCGTCATATTTTGTAAGGAAGGAAGTGGACATCCAGCGGGCTTGAAACGCCTCACCAAGTGAGCGACACTGTCCGGATCCTCCATGATTGGACAATCCTTGGAGTGAGAAAACTGCCAATGAAACGGTTTAGCAACAACTGTATCACCCAAAACACCGAGACGATGGTCTGCACCATTCGTCTTCGCCTTCTTCGGAGCACAATCCCGCCACTCCGAACCAGTTGGGCTATTCGACTTTGTACGAGCAGCAGACTTTTCACCCTCAAGGTCTTCTCCCTCTTGAGGTGAAACTTGCGGAAGTCGGGTCTCCTCGCGAAGAACTTATGTGAGCGCTTCGCTCACGTCTCTGGATCGGATGCATTCCGCACTAACGCCGCCAGCTCGATTTCGTATCCTTTCGGATTTGCGAAGGTTCGTCCTTCTCGATGCCATGTCTTTGGCGAGAAGAAACAAGAATCTATCAGAGTACTGTGATAAACCCTAAACGAAGTAAAGCTTTATAAAGACCAAGGCGTCCCCATATCTCAACGATCTAGATAAAAGAATCTCGAAAACTAAGGAAGCAAAAGATATTCTGAAACCATGTTTATTGATATTACGTGTATACGCACCCCAATTAACCTAATGTGCACACTACCACAATCAAATGGTATGTCGATGTAGCACTTTAGGATCGAATCCACAGATACCAACGATTACACTTTATCTTTATGGGATCAATACTTAGCTAAAACAATATGGGGGTTTTAAGATTTGAGGGTTTCATGAGAAACAAGTAACAAGATTAATTAAAGTATTCAGATAATTAAAATGCTTGCCTAGGGTGGTTTGATCGGGTGTTAAGCAAGTGTGAGCCAAACAATTACTCAAGTTCAATTAAGAGCAAGTCTAGAACTCAGATCACTTAAATAGAACAGTCCACTGTCGTGGTACTGCTCCCTATGCTGATCGATCTTGATACCTAAATTCTTGTTTGGATCAAGACGCGACAGCAATCATTAGAGATCAAGTCCGATATGTTCACAAAACACCCTAACATCTACTTTCGCTGGTTAGGGATGCAATGCTCATTCATAACAGATCTAGCAACCTATTACACGGTTAATGAACAGGTTAAACCTAGGATCTAAAATTAAGTGGCCAGTTTAATGCAATTATTAAGAACATTATGGATGAAGACAATCAATGGTTTCACTTATCTATGTTTAACTCACGGATCTAACACCCAAACACCCTAGACTAAGCAAGTTGACTACTCAGCCATGAACAGAGAAAACACAGAGACAGAGACTGAATAAAACATGTTTAGATAAAATAGAATAAGGGTTCCGGGGGTTCTTCTCTATCGTGAGAGAGATGGAGCCTTCTCCCTTTATAAAGTATCAAATCACAAATCTCTAAAAGCTCAAGTCTGGTCCCTTGTGTAAAAAGTAGCGTAGAATGTAAAAAGAAAGAGAAAAAATATGATATATCAAAGCCACAGGCGTCTGGGAGAAAAATATTGGATAATTAGGGCAAATCCCGTAATGATTTGTAGTTTCCCTAAAAATCTCTGCCGCTGGAACATGCACTCGGGTGCTCCGCTCGATCAGGAACAGTCGCTCGGGTTGCTCTGCTATCGGGAACAGTCACTCAGACTGTTCCGCGTGAAAATCTCCAGATTGCATTCTGTTATGTCCTTTTTGTTCCAGCTGGTTTATCTCCAATCCAATGCAACTCCAGACCTGTAATGACTCGAAAAGGACTAGGAAGACTCGATAAAGACTTGAAAACCAATTAGAAAACATATATACAAGATGCCAAAAACACCATATATCATTTATCCACTCAAAATAATCAAAACTTTGCGACCAAAGATCGCAGAGAACTAAAGTCTGAAACATAAAATAATATTAAAAGATAAAGATCAACTAGAATCGGTATCATCGGGAACAGACGACCCTCCGACTTGATCCACTAAATCTTCAGAAACCTGAGGAAGGTCGAGCCCGGAGATTGACCAATCCGATACAGCAGCCAAAGTAACAAGACCTTCACAGTCCTTCTCCATTTCCTTCAAACGAGCAAGCTCAGCATCCACGGTTAAGCCCCCATCATTGAGCTCGTTCAGAAGATCGATGTTGGTAACCACCTCTTACAACTGGATCTCAACCGACGCCTCCTTCTCCTTGTTCATCCATTTCTCCTTCAAAGACTCTAGGATCTCTCGATATCGTCCCGCGACGTCACGACGAGCGGCGAGAAGCACGACGGATATCTTGATCCCTCTCAACCTCGAGCACTGCGATTTTGGACCTCTGAGCGACCACCTGGGCCGCGAGAGTCGCGTTCTCCTGACAAGTCCTCTTCCAGTCATCGGTCAAGGCCTCGATCTTTTTAGCATCCCTTTTTCCCTCGCGCATGGTGGTTTCGAGCTGCGCCGAAAGTCTCTTGATCTCAGAACCGATGATCTCGATCTCCTTGTCATTCCGAGAAACCTCAACGCGATCCTCCATCACTACAACATACTCGTTGAAGGCTTCCATAACCTATAGAAGACGAAGCTGACAAATAAGAACCTCAGAGCATCTTCTAGAAGGAAAGAAAGCAAGAAACGGACCTTAGAGCTCGCGACCGCCACTTTGGCGTAGGCCTCCTTCTCGGTCGGAGAAGTAAGGGACAGGAGACGGCAACCCACAGATCTCATGCGACCAGCAAGAGAGATCAGGTCATCCTGAGCCGCAAACAGAGGATCATCATCTTCAGAAACAAGTCCCCGGACGGTCGATTCTCGTCTAGAACAGGACGGACCGGGCAACGCAGCCTTCGACGATCGACGTCGCTTACGGGGCTCAACGAGACAGGAGATCGTCGCTCCCCATGAGCATCTTCGTCATCAAAATCCCGAATCGAAATCAAGGGAGGTCTATCAGAAGCTGTGCTCCTCGACGCTAACCCGGAAGCACGAAACACCGACCTCCTCATAAGCTGCCTGGACAATCGGTCCAAAAACTGAGCTTGGATGGACGAAGTCGCAATGATTTCCTGAGAGCACTCCGCCTCATCTTCAGATCTGCCAATAACCGGTGGGGGCCTGTTTGTTCCCCCTCGCATGGCAAAAGCAGCTCGTATTCGGGACTGGTCAAACGATGACCAGTACGAACGACCTCTCCGGAGAACTCCGATCAAACCTGAATCTCGTCCGACATCAAAGAACTTCCGGAATGAACTGAAACAATTAAAGGAAAACGAAGATTTGAATCGCAAATCCTGTGGGAACCGGAATTCACACCGTCGAGATTTGTTAATCGGAGGAAAGCCAAGCTAACCTACCCTTCCCTGAAGGTCGCGGTTATCTGCTGGGCCACGCACAACACAATCAATATGAAAGAGTCGAAAGTAATAAATCGTAAAAGAGGAAAAAGAGAACCAAGAGGTCTTATTTCCGAATTCGCGTTTGAGCGTGAACAACAGGTAAGATCCTAGGCCACGAGAGCTGTCGGTACGTTCGCTAGTCTAGCCACCTAAGTTCTAACCTAGTCGAGTCGCAGCTCGATAGTAAAAACGGAAAAATGCCTAAATTGCTCTAAGTATTAAGTTTGCTCTGAGAAAGCTCTCTCTTGCTCATTGCCTTAAGCCCTCCTTATATAATCTCTCTAGGTCGGTTTGCACCTTTTCCTAGACCGGATTCGTCGCGAGCTGGGCTTTTCCATTTTTCGTCACCCTTCATGATTATCTTCGGAAACTTGACATTTATCTTTTGCTGCAAATAAAAAATAGACCGTCATATCAACCTTAGGCTCAATCCTGTTCTAAAATTGTAAGTGGGCCGTTTAGCCGCGGTTCAGGCCCCTTTTGGGCCGTTTTGGGATTTCGACGTTTTTACGATTTTTCCTAAGAAACAGCCGTTGGTTTTTCCGAAAGGATTCCAATTCCCCGTATAGTTAAGGCAACTGGTGTTCAAGCTAACCATAGCCGTTTTATACGGCAGGCAGGAATCCGTTTCGACGACCAAGTTTTTTATAACTTTTCCCAAAGTCTTTCTTTGATAATCCTAAGCGAGTCGATACATGAATATTGCGTCCAAGGGCCCGAGGATTGTGTTATGGGAACTTAGACGAGGATGCACCATTTCGGGACATGAGGTCGGTCCTCACCCATGGGCGAGGTAACCTCGGTGCGGGTCGTCCTCGCCCATGGGCGAGGTGACCATGGCGCGGGTCGTCCTCGCCCATGGGCGAGGTTACCTCGGTGCAGATCATCCTCGCCCATGGGCGAGGTGACCTCGGTGCGGGTCGTCCTCGCCCATGGGCGAGGTGACCTCGGTGCGGGTCGTCCTCGCCCATGGGAGAGGTGACCTCGGTGCGGGTCGTCCTCGCCCATGGGTGAGGTGATCTCGGTGTGGGTCGTCCTCGCCCATGGGCAAGGTGACCCGTGTTGAGACGGTCGTCGTTCTAGGGCGAGGTGGTCGGTCCTTGCTTACGATTGAGACCTCATCCATACTGATCCTCTTCTCAACGTTCCCCGGTTCACATCCGCGAAAAACTGTCTTTTACTTGATTTAACCGTTTTCCGGAAATGTCTAATTTTCAAGGATCAATCGAGAGTTGGTTTTTCGGGAACTTTCAGGCATTGATTTTGTCATGACCGGTTTTGACCCTAACAGTTAGCCCTCCAGCTAGCTAGGATCCGTAGACCTGGGTGTGAGGTCCTAGCTTGCGGTATGACTTGTTTTGATGGAATTAGACGTAATCGTTTGCCGAAAGTCCGTGAATGAATAGTATTTTTTTTCCTATATATAGGTGGAGTAAGTTTTTTCAAAGTCTTTATTAACTTCTCTTCACAATAAAATTTCTCCAAGGTAGATATTTCTCTTATCCTCTCTCTCTTTACCTTTGTGTCAAAGTTTTTGTCTTTCAAAAAATGACTTCAAGAAAGAGATCCTCTAAGAAAAAGATTTCCCCTCAATCATCTTCTGGCAATCCTTGTACCAATGAGGAGATTGTTCCCAAAGAGGAATTTGAGGTCGAGCAAGAAGAGAAGGAAGAGTACTGGGACGCTTTATGCAGTTCGATAACTCCTCCGCCCAAAGTCTTCTATCCCACAAGACCCGCGACGCAGCTTGATCTTATCCTTTCGAGCAGGACCTCTCCCGCCTATCTTAAGACCCTTCGGGAGTTTTACAGAGTCCCGAGTGGGGTTGTGTTTCGAGTCCCGGTGCATGGGGAGTGTGCGGAGGATCCCCCGGAGGGATTCTTCACATGCTACGAAGCTTTCCTGACACGTTTTCGCATGTGGTTCCCGATTCCTGAGGCCATCGTCTGCGCAGTCGACCGTTTTAAGCTGTCGATCAGTCAGCTAAACGTTGCGGCGTTGCAGAACTTTCTTGGTGTGTTGATCCTGAGCTACGAGCTCGGAATGGACCTCAGCCCCAACGACTTTGAAGGGCTATGGTCAACTCGAAAGACCTCGATTGACTACTCATACCGTATGGCTCCTAAGAGACATATGTCGATAATCCAGGGGCATACTTCAAATGCCAAGGGATGGTTCGAGCGTTTTTTCTATGTTCGAATTGATGGCGCATCCGTCGAGGAGAACTGTCTCCCCTTATTCCGTGGCAAATGGAATTTTCATCGTGGTACGATGGTAGGAAATTTGGTTCGTATAGATACTCAGAGGTATCTAACTAATTTTTTTTTTTTTTTTTGCAGTGAACAGTATCCTCCCCGCGACCCCCAGGGACCTGTTTGCTAAGCACGATCTTCTCCGCAACAGTCCGTTCTTTTGGGATTCCTTCACCCTAGACAAGATCCGTAATGCAGTGGCGCTCTACCGATCGCGAGGCATATTCCGACCTTTACGTGCATCGGATATGGACGAGCCACACCCCGACGCTTGTTGGGGTCAAAATCGATCACGACGGAATCGATGTCCGAAGGTCCTCAGAAAAACCGAATCTCGTTCAAAACTTCAAAAGCCGAGGAAACGAATAGCCGAAACGGATTGCCCGGCGAGCTCGACCATGACACGAGCCAGCTCGCCCGGCAAGAACGACTGTGTTTCCGGTCGACTCACCGGCGAGCTCGGCCGCGACACAAGCCAGCTCACCCGGCGAGCACGACCGTGTTGCGGATTGACTTGCTGGCGAGCTCGTCCGTGACACGAGCCAGCTAGCCCGGCGAGCACGACCATGTCGCCGGTCGGCTCGCCAGCGAGCTCGACCGTGGCACAGATCAGCTCGCACGGCGAGCGCGACCAATTCTCTGTGGACCATTCCGAACCCGGTCCCATCCCATAACCATGCATCTTCGTCAAGAGTTTCCGTAACTCAGTCTTCGGGTCCGTGGATACGACACCAATGTTCCGTCTAAAAAACATCGTCGAAAGTATTCGGGAAGTTGGGAAGGTTATGTCTCTCAAACGGTTTCCTATTCTTCATAGGAGAGCAGGTTACGGTTAACTTAACACCAACTGCCTCGGCTATGCGAAGAAACAGGGTTCCGTTGGAAGAACCATGCCTATCCCAACGGCTACTTCGCGAGTAAAATCGTAAAAACACTTAAGTCTCGATACGGCCTAAAGAGGGTCCGAATTGCGGACAACGGCCCATCTATGGTTCCAAAAGACTTGGGCCCAAAGACTGGTATGACGGTTTATCTCATCTGTGGGAAGAGATAAATGTCAAATTTCCGAAGATAATCACAAAAAGAAGGAAATATGGAAAAGCCCGCTTTGCGACAAATCCGCCCCAAGAAGAGGTAAACCGACCTAAGGTTTAAATCGGAAATAACCAGGTGGAAATCGCCCACAGGCAAAACGAGAGCCGATCAGTCGTCGCACAGCCTTAGAGCCGAAAGTAAACCTAGGTCTTGCCCTAAACCCAGTCATTCTGGTCCATTAACATCTCAAGACATGATACAAGATCTTAAAAACATGTCCCATCGTCTATATCTAATACGCTCACGAAACTTCGCGAAACTTTTAAACGTTTCCGAACGCCCTCGTTCAGTAAGAGCAAACGAACAAGACGATAAACTAAGAGTTAAGATACGAAGTGACTACTCGTATCTTTCCCTCACACTTGGCAGAAGTATAAACTAAAACGCACAGAATGTCAATCATTCATCATATATATAGAAGCCACAAAAAACGGCTAGGACCCAAAGCCACCAAACGGCCGGTCTCAAACAAATAGTTCACATAGCCTCGCAAAGCCATAACACACATAAATCAAATACGGCCACACTCGGCCTAGATACATCAAACCTTGAAATAAAACTAAGGGAAATAATCCCAACAATCCTCAAAGCTCAAAGTCGAAGAACCCGGACATGGAGACCCCGAATGAGCTCGCAGGCTGGTCCACCTCTCCGTCCGCGACTCCGGCACCTTCATCACCAACACCGGTTCCCGCGTCCGCCGTGTCCTCCGAGACCTCGATGGAATCCCAAAGCTGTCAGACCCTTCCTTCGATCGGAGGAACCAAGGATTCGGCATGGGCACACCCGTTCATAAGACCCGACATCTCACCGACCTCGGCAGGAAAAGAGAAGTCCTCGTTCTACGACTTGTAGAGGGTAGCAACCGAGCCACGGCACTCGCGAAAATCGCCCATGAATTCTTGAGCATCCTTAAAGCTCTTGAATTCGGTGGCAAACAATGTAGCCCTCCGCTTCATTTCGGCGACAATCGCTCTCTTTCCTCTCCTCTCCGTACGGACACGGGCCCGAGAATGGAGCTCAGCCTGTCTCTGGCTCTGTTCTTCGACCTCCTTCCGAAACCGAAAGAGTTCTCTTTCAGCCTCCTCGGCTTTGAAGTGAGAGATACGCGACTCCCGGAAACTTCCGTCGAGCGTCGCATTGAACACCCTCATCCCCTGCACGAACTTAAGATCGGAAAAGGAAACAAAAAAAATAATATAATTTAGATCAAAGTTCAAAGGATAAACCTCGTTGATTAAGCTGGAGCCTTCGGCAACTACTTTCCTCCTCGACTCTTCGTCCAGCGACTCATGAGTAGTAAAACCGGGAGGGAGGGAGGCAAAAACGTTGCTGGGAAGGGGAACCTCGCTGGTTCCACTCCTTTCCCCTGGGGAGAAACTAGGGTTCCATTCTGGCAGCGGAGGGTTTCCCAAGACGTTCTCAGAGGCAACTCCCTTGCCTTTCCGAGACCTGGTTCTCTGCCTCTGAGCAGGCAAGACATCAATGACCGGTTCTACGTCATACGGAACGTCAAGAGGCCGAGAGACGGCTCGAGATCGATGGAGCTCCACCGCGCTTCGAATCCGTTCAACGGTGAAGGAATTCCAGAAGAACGGCCTGCCGCGGAGAAGATCTCGCTTGGCAAAAAGATCAGCAGGAGTCGCCGGAAAAAGATCCCGTTCACTACAAGATAATAAAAAAAAAAATCATCTTCGCATGTTTTCAAGGTATCAAAACGAAAAACATAACTATTCGTATTACCACGGGTGAAGTTCCACTCCCGACGGAATAGGTGGAGGTAGCTCTCCTCGACAGACAAAGTGTGCCCCTGAATTATAGCCATGCCCTTCTTTGGCGCCATGCGGTATGAGCCATCGATCCCCGTTCCTCTCGTAAACCAAAATCCCTCGAAGTCACCAGGGTTAAGATCCATTCCTAGCTCGTAACTCGAGATCAACACGCCGAGCCAATGCTGCAAGGCCGGAACGCTTAGCTGGCTGATCGAAAGCCCAAAGTGGTGAAGCGCGCGGACGATGGTACCAGGGATCGGAAACCACATGCGGCAATACACCAGGAAGGCCTCTTAGCAAGTAAAGAAACCGTCCGAAAGGTTCTTCGCACTCTCGTTGCCACTCGGGATCCAAAATACGACTCCACTTGGAATCTGGTAAAAGTCCCTGAGAGTCGTGAGGTAGTCGGGAGAGACCATGCTCGGGGTGAGGGGTGCGAAGGCGAAGGCGAGCCGCAAAGAGCTTTGTAGTACGCATCCTTTGCTTCTTCCTCAACTTCAAACTCTTCTTTCGGGGCGATCACCTCATTGGCAGAAGAGTCACCCGAAGATGAGTGTGAGGAAGAATTCCTTTTTGAAGATCCTTTTCTTGAAGACATTTTCTTTGAGCAAAGAGAGATCTTGGAGAAAAAATTTCTATCTTGGAGGAATCTTTTCTTAAGGGAAGAAATGAGTAAAGAATTTGAAAAACTTACTTCCCTTAAACAATTTTTTTGTTTACTATTCACCTTCAATCTTTCGACAAACGATTACGTCTAATTCCACCTAGAAAAGACCATACCGCAAGCTAGGACCTAACACCCAGGTCCACGGATCCTAGCTAGATGGGGGGCTAAATGTTGGGGTCAAAATCGGTCACGACGGAATCGATGTCCGAAAGTCCTCAGAAAAACCGAATCTCGTTCGAAACTTCAAAAGCCGAGGAAACGAATCGCCCGGCGAGCTCGACCATGACACGAGCCAGCTCGCCCGGCGAGCACGATTGTGTTGCCGGTCGACTCGCCGGCGAGCTCGGCCGCGACACGAGCCAGCTCGCCCGGCGAGTACGACCGTGTTGCCGGTCGACTCGCCGGCGAGCTCGGCCTCGACACGAGGCAGCTCGCCCGGCGAGCACGACCGTGTCGCCGGTCGACTCGCCGGCGAGCTCGGCCGTGACACGAGCCAGCTCGCCCGGCGAGCACGACCGTGTTGCCGGTCGGCTCGCCGGCGAGGTTGACCGTGGCACGGATCAACTCGCCCGGCGAGCGCGGCCAATTCTCCGTGGACCATTCCGAACCCGGTACCATCCAATAACCATGCATCTTCGTCCGAAGTTTCCGTAACTCAGTCTTCGGGTCCGTGGATACGACACCAATGTTCTGTCTAAAAAACATCGTCGAAAGTATTCGGGAAGTTGGGAAGGTTATGTCTCTCGAACGGTTTCCTATTCTTCATAGTAGAGCAGGTTACGGTTAACTTGACACCAACTGCCTCGACTATGCGAAGAAACAGGGTTCCGTTGGAAGAACCATGCCTATGCCAACGGCTACTTCGTGAGTAAAATCGTAAAAACGCTTAAGTCTCGATACGGCCTAAAGAGGGTCCGAATTGCGGACAACGGCCCATCTATGGTCCCAAAAGACTTGATCCCAAAGACTGGTCTGGCGGTTTATCTCATCCGCGGGAAGAGATAAATGTCAAATTTCCGAAGATAATCACAAAGAAGAAGGAAATATGGAAAACCCCGCTTCGCGACAAATCCGGCCCAAGAAGAGGTAAACCGACCTAAGGAGGAGTAAATAAGGAGCACCTAGGACGAAGAGGGAGGGGGGACAAAAGCAGATCAGAGCAACTTAGCACTTAGAGCAATTTAGGCATTTTTTTCCGTTTTTACTAATCGAGCTGCGACTCAACTAGTTTAGATTTTGGTCGCTAGACTAGCGAACGTACCGACAGCTCTTGTAGCCTAGGTTTTTACTTGTTGTTCACGCTCAAACGCGAATTCGGAAATAAGATCCTCTTATTCTCTTTTTCTGCTTATTTTCATTTTATTCTTTCATATTGATCGTGTCGTGTGTGGCCCAGCAGATAACCGGGACCTTCAGGGAAGGCTAGGTTAACTTGGCTTTCCTCTGATTAACAAAACTCGACGGTGTGAATTTCGGTTCCCACAACGCTGTTCTCGATCAGAGGGAGAGAGTTAGGCCCCGAAAGGACAAGGGAATCGCTCTCGAAGACAGAAACTTTGTCTTAGAAGATCTTCCGCTACCCGGATGGAACCCGGGTGATGGGAATGGAACCAGCGAGGCTCCCCTTCCGAACGACTTCTTTGCCAACCTTCCTCCCGGTTTTACTACTCCAGCGTCACTGAATGAAGCGTCGAGGAGAGAAGTGGTCGCAGAAGGTTCTCGGTTGATCAACGAGGTTTAGTCTCTGAAAAATTATTTTTTTGGCGAGTCTTCATTTGTCGTTTCCATGTTTGACCCTTGATTCGTGTACGGAATGCGGGTCTTTAATTCAACGCTTGACGGAAGTTTCAGAGAGGCGCGTCTTTCGCACTTCAAGGCCGAAAAGATCAAGAGGAAGTTCATCCGTTTTCAGAATGACGTTGCGGAAAGAGAGCGCAGACAGGCTGAGTCCCACTCCCGAGCTCTCATTCGTGCGGAGAGAAAAGGGAGGAGGGTGATTGCTGCTGAGTTAGCGAGGAGAGCGACATTGTTTGATGCTGAGTTCAGGAGTTTCAAGGACGCTCAAGACTACGTGGGTGACTTCCGCGAATGCCGCGGTTCGGTTGTTACCCTTTGGAAGTCGCAGAACGCTGATTTATCTTTTCTCTCCGAGGTTGCTGAGATGTCGGGCCTCATGGATGGGTGCGCCCAGGCCGAGTCGATGGTTCCTCCAATCGAGGGGAGGATCCGAGAGCTTTGGGATCCCATCGAGGTTTCGGAGGACACGACGGAAGCGGGAGCCGATGCTACGGACGAGGGAGGAGAAGTGGATCCGCCCGCGGACTCATTTGGAGCCTCGATTTCCGGGTATCTTGACCTTGATCTCTGAAGGTCGTCGGGATTGTTTTCTCTTTTCCTTTATCTCAAGATTTCGTGTAGTGTTTTAGGCCGAGTGTGTTCGTTATTTGAGTGTGCTATGGCCTTGCAAGGTCATTTGACTATGTATGCGGGACTGGCCGTTGGTGGCTTCGAATCCCAGCCGCTCTGCGGCCTTTTTATATATAACGAATGTTCTTTTAGCATTCTATGAGTTTTAGTTTATACTTCTGCCAAGTGTCGAGGGAAAGACACGAGTAGTCACTTCGTGTCTTAACTCTTAATTTGTCGTTCCGTTCGTTTGCTCTTTCGAGGGTATTCAAAAACGTTTAGGAGTTTTACGAAGTTTCGTGAGCGTTTTAGATGTGGACGATGAGACATGTTTTAAGATCTCGTATCAGTTTCGATATCATGCTTTGAGATGTTAATGGACCAGTAGGACTAGGTTTAGGGCAAGACCTAGGTTTACTTTTTGCTCTAAGGCTATTCTTTTTACTGGGCGCCGGCTTATATGACTTGTGTGGGAAGAATCGAGCACTCTCCAGAGAACGTCTGGTGTGCTGAAAAAAAATTTGGATTTTCTTGTATAGCCCGCTATGGTATCCTTGTCGGATATAAGAGAACCTTTAGTTTTTATGAAAGGTTTGACTACGAGTTCTTTTTTAGAGAACATTTTGGACTTGTCCGTCGGGGCCAATCGTCGGGCATTTTGTATTTTAGAGTCACGGATGGACTGTGTATTTGGATAATATCTTTCGAGAAATATTTGCGACGTCTCGCTTTCTCGAAGATATGTCTTTTGCTGTGAGATGGCTACGATCTTCGTTTTTATAGAAGATGCGTTTTTCCGGGCCTCACGGAATCGGAATGTCTTGCGAAGGCGAAGGCGAGCCGCAAAGACCTTTGTAGTATGCATCCTTTGCTTCTTCCACAACTTCAAACTCTTCTTTCGGGGCGATCACCTCATTGGCAGCAGAGTCACCCGAAGATGAGTGTGAGGAAGAATTCCTCTTTGAAGATCCTTTTCTTGAAGACATTTTCTTTGAGCAAAGAGAGATCTTGGAGAAAAAATTTCTATCTTGGAGGAATCTTTTCTTAAGGGAAGAAGTGAGTAAAGAATTTGAAAAACTTACTTCCCTTACTTATACAATTTTTTTTTACTATTCACCTTCAATCTTTCGACAAACGATTACGTCTAATTCCACCTAGAACAAACCATACCGCAAGCTAGGACCTAACACCCAGGTCCACGGATCCTAGCTAGCTAGATGACCTCGGTACGGGTCGTCCTCGTCCATGGGCGAGGTGACCTCGGTGCGGGTCGTCCTCGCCCATGGGCGAGGTGATCTCGGTGTGGGTCATCCTCGCCCATGGGCAAGGTGACCTGTGTTGAGACGGTCGTCGCCCTAGGGCGAGGTGGTCGATCCTTGCTTACGAATGAGACCTCATCCAGACTGATCCTCTTCTCAACATTCCTCGGTTCGCATCCGCAAAAAACTGTCTTTTACTTGATTTAACCGTTTTCCGGGAATGTCTAATTTTCAAGGATCGATCAAGATTTGGTTTTCCGGGAACTTTCAAGCATTGATTCCGTCGTGACCGGTTTTGACCCCAAGGAATCCCCCAAAGGAAAAAGATCGACATTAAGATTAGAAAAGAACTAACCTATATTCTCAGCCCAATTCTAGGGAAGTTAAGAGAAATCGAAGTCGCCCATGGATGCTCGATCCACCATAAAAACGAAAAATTGCTCGCGCAACTTCTCATCGCGGTAAGGGACATCCTCAATAACGTGGCGACCCGAACGCGGAGACACGAGGAAAGTTCTGAGATTTTGCTTGTTCTGCTTCACTAGAACAAGGTGACGAAACTCACCAAGACCAAACGAAAGACTTTCCTCCCTAGCTCTAACCAAGAGCGCTATAAGATGCCTAAGAAATTTCGGGAGGATTTGAGTGAACGATAAACCAAGCTCTGCCAAGATCTCGAGGATAGGCTCCGAAATCGGGAAAGTAAGACCGCAAGATTGGAAGAAAGAAAGATAAGCTCTGCAATATCCTCCTCGAACGGTCTCGGGAGTCTCAGACGCAGAAGCCAAGTCAAGGAAGACGGCGCGGTCGACTCCATACACCGTGTAGAGATCCTCAAGATCGTTGGTCGTTGTCGTCGGATGAGGAAAACTGAATGATGAAGACATCTTAGGTTCAATGATAAAGAAATCTCAAAGCGATAGCAAAAAATAGATGAAGAAGAAGAATCGGAATTGAGACAAAAAAGAAATCCCCTTCGTATTTAAAGCCACCCTGACAGCTCTATTGCCATTCTCGAGAAGAATAATGATGACGTAGGACTCGCCCTAGCGGCGGCTGATATAGCCGTTACGTGCAAGAATAAAAACGCGCCAAACAACGGTCTCCAAAGTTTATCATTAAATTCGAACCAAAATCGTACCGGTTACCAAGCGACGAAATCAGGATTAAAGCAAACCACCTCTTTTTGCTTCGTTCAAACCAAAAGAGGCTGGGGGACAAATTTTGGACCCAATTTTGGCCAATATATTAATGGGCCACGATCAAGTAAAGGGACTGCAAAGAGTTAAAGCCCATAGCGAGCACGCGAGCTCCAGACGGAGACTTCGAAGATCCGGAGATCGCGGAACAGTTGCGAAGATCACGGGAGCAGCCCGTTATAAGGAGATATCGACGCATAAGGAAATGGCACGTTGAAAACCCTAGAGAGAGCTACACCCATACTTCGACCTTGTTTTCATCTATCTTTAGATCTTTTCTCTTAAAGATCTTGTTGTAACGTTCGATCTTGTTTTACTCATTGTATTCGATCTTATTCATCAATAAAAGTCCATTTTTGCCTACCGGAAACTGATTATATCGTTGTGTTTGAAAGATATCGTTGCCCACATCGTTTACGTTCCCTAGATTGAACTCCCGATCACTATCAAATTCTTAGTGTAGATTTTAGGATCTACACTATTCTATTGTTTTCTTTTAGGTTTGGAGAGAAGATCAATTCTCCTTCAGAGATTGATTGGAACTCCATTGGTTTTGTTGGGGAAAAATATTCCATGAAGATATTACTCCAGCTTCCGGGTTCATGCTCCAGCTTCTAGGGTTCCTTCTCCGGCTTCGGGTTCCTGCCTCTGGTTTCCAGGGTCCTTCCTCCGGCCTTGGTTTTGGGGTCCTTGTTGGAAAAATACTCAGGTATTGAATTCCTTCAGATCCCAGGCAGGACACCGGCCTCCGGGTCCGGTCCCAGGGACCACCCCCTTCCTCCAGAAAATGGAAATATTTCAATAAAGGGATCCTTCTATATTTCAGAATATGGAAGAGTTTAACTCTATTGGTCGACCAAGACCGACCTACAGACGACCTCCACTATAAATATAGGTCTCTAAACCAAAGAAAAAGGTCTGAGGCGTCCAGGACAAGAGCTCACAATTCCACAGCTGCCAAGGCAAAGCTCCACACCTAGAAGACCTTCTTCTTCGACACGCTTATGACAAGCTGATCCCGGTGATTACTATCAACAAGATGAAGTTACATGCTCACTGCAGCACGTCTACAACTCTCCTTCTTGGTTCAGGGCACAATCTCCAGCTCATCAGCTGGGTCCCTCCATGCTCACTGAAGCATATCGACACATCATGCTCACTGCAGCATATTGACGAGTCTACTATCTGTTCCGGCCATGTGCCCCTTAGAACAGATGGATCCTATCATCTACAGAGCTACGTGCTCCCAGAGCTACGTGCTCCCAAGGCCTCGCGCCCATTAGAGCTATGCGCTCCCAAGGCCTCGCGCCCACAGAGCTACGTGTTCCCAAGGCTACGTGCCCATTAAGCCATGTGCCCATTAGAGCCACGTGCTCCCAAGGCTACGTGCCCGTCTAGGCTACGCGCCTCAATATACATGAACTACGAACGGCTTGATCCCTCACTGAAGGGTACGTTGGCAATTCCCACTGAAGAATGCAGCTATAAATCCAAACACCTTCCATGGTCCCGCGCATAGATACCCAAGGACCGACCCTGGTAGCAGGAACCATCAACTATAGATCAGGAGGCACCCAAGGTCCGACCCTGGTAGCCGGGACCATCAACTACAGATCAGGAGGACCCCAAGGTCTGACCCTGGTAGTTGGAACCATCGATCATAGATCAAGTGGACCTTGTGATCTTCACTATCGATAGGCGGCCCCCGCCTAACGACCCGTCTCCCCTGCTGCTACTAAGGCACCGACGACATATACTGGCCCATACCCATATAGCAGTAATCCAAGAGTAGAATCTCCTGGTTTATCAACTATCGAAGCAGGAGAATACACTCAACGACATGTTTCCTTCCTCCTATCATTCCGTAGAGCTGAGCACGGATCGCTTGTACACAAAAATCCCCTAACAGTTTTGCGCTAGAAGGAGGGGCAGTCATATACAACGTGACGATGTGATAGGTAGGAGGAACATTACACGTATCCTCTCGAGAATTTCTCAACCCCAGCCACCTGGGGGCAAGAAACAACTTCTTCTCACCAGACCCATGGTTCGCACGGCTTGTAACCCCATGCTAACATCAGTAGAAAGATTCGACACTGGAATTACATACGAGTCCCTGCTAGTTCCTGCTGGTTCCAGGTCCCAACCAGGAATCACATTTTTACAATCTTTGGTTCTTGCTGGTTCGGGTCTCCACTGCAAAGCAGGCCCCTGTAACCTTTGGATTTAATGATCACGACTATGAGCAGTCATCACCAACATCAATATCAAGGAACAATCCAGTAGCAACAATCTAGCAAGCCCTAGACACCAGGAATGCATCCAGGCTCACAACTCCGCCAAGTATGAGAAAGATAAGATGTCCTCAAGCAGGGCACAACATCTTCCGGCCGGGTTTACAACTTTGACGAACTCCAAAAGCTAGAGGAGCCAGAAGAGGAGTTTCTGGAAAAACTGCAGACATACCATCAGCTAAGTGGATAGAACGCCTTTGAATACTCATCAAATTCCATTGGAGTCGTTCCGCGAAAGGAACCCTGCCCAAGCGCCGGGAACACCGCTGCTCTACCTCCTGCAAAGGAGCCAGGGAAAATGCTAATACTACATCAAGGAGTGCGGGTCTTCATATCCTCTACTCATATGGAGCAAATGGGAGAAAAAGGAGTCGGAGAACACATGTTCCCGCAACTATTCATCCAAAAGAAAAAGCCAAACCTCCAGGTTCCGGATCCCAGCTTACAGGTTCCGGATCCCAGCTTCCAGGTTCCCGATCCCAGCTTCCGACCACCTTAATACCGCTTTTCCTGGCAATATACTCTGATATACCTCTGAAGAAGACACGACCACGAGGAAAGCATGGGCAAATGAGCTAAGCGTTAACCCAAGGGGCAACACATATCAACAAATCCCATCAACATGCCCATGGCAAAGGAGATTCAAGAAGAGGCGACAAGTCATCGAGTGACGTCCAGAAAATGCTGGGAGTGGCTCGCCCAAGCGGGGGAAGAGAACAGCTTGGACGCATCATTAAATGACATCGTGAAACGCTGAGAATGGCTCACCCAAGCGGGGGCAGAGGACAACTAGAACGAGTCACTACACGACATCTACAAAAGGGGGAGATCCAAGGAATAGGAGCAAAGCAATATGTAATGAAGATAAGCAGCAGGAATGGATTAACTACGTCCTAGTATGCAGTAGAAGACGCTAATCCATGCGAAGAAGCATCCTTAGCCGGATCGACACCTTTTATCCAAACAACGAGTCCGACTCCAGAACTGGTCCATTCCTGCCTCCGGGTCAATTTCGACTCGGGCCATAAAAGGTCGTGTCAGCCCCTGCTATCCAAGCTCAAGGACGAATAAGTATTGTTGCTTCCCCTGTAACCGATGGGTTTGAAGAGGATAGGTCCTACCGCCTCCGGGTTTTAGTAGGATATATGCCAGAACTTCCGGGTTCCAAGAGGGTGAATCCCACGACCTCCATATTTCAGGAGGTTACATCTAAGAAACTCTGGGCTTCAGGGTGATATCCCCATAATCTTCAGGACCACGAGTCCCACAACAGTTCTGGAACAAGGAAGCTGCCCTATAAGGGCCTGAAGACATCCTGAATGGATCAGCAAAAGGCAACCAGCACAATCTCGACATTGGCCCACGTCCAATCGACATAGAGAATGGTCCATCTTTGGAGGACTGAGTGCGATGTTGTATGAAGTCAATAGAGACTCTGGCTTTGAGACAGAAAAATGAAGATTCACCTCCGGGTGCAATATCTACAGATCCTCCCCTGTCAGAACATTAATTCCTCGGAACCCCCCCCCCCCCCCTCCCTAGGTTCCCAAGGATAAATCTACGGTTCCTACATGATCATAACATGGAGCCCTTGAGAGCCTTAGATTCTAGAGAAGAATCATCAGGGACTATGACTTCCTACACGATGTACGTCAATACCTCAGGATAGTACGACAAAGAATCGGCCTCCACGCCTCAACAAAGGGTCTTCTTCCTCCCGAAGAAGGAATGAGAAAATCGCGGTCTTCACTCGACTACTACCTAGAACAGAACTTCTCCATCCTAGAGTCAGGGTGTATGTTATTCAGAAGATCATTCTCCGGCTGATATCCAATCATGGGGCACATAAGCAAGAAGTAAATCAAAAATTTGTTTCCTTGCCCCGTACATGTGCCATTCGGATCCAGGAAATATGTGGCTATGTGCCACCGAGGTCCTGCGCTTGGAAGACAGATCTCGCTTATCACTACAATGCAAATATGGGATCAAGAATTCCTGCTCCAGAGCTGGGCAATCACCTACAACAGATTTCAGCAGATACAAGTGATCTTCACCAGCCAAACGTACGATCTTGCCATCCATCGACATGCAAGGCCAGGATCCTGAATCTTCCTAGGTCAATCGACCTAAACAAGGCACAAGCCTGGGAATATCCATTAGACTCATGTCTATCTCGGGGAAATCGACTCTCCTCCAGGTTCAAACTTGTCCCAGGCCTAAGAAGAACCCAGAAAAGGAGATTTCAGGGCGACGTGCTGTTCACGCGAAGCCCAAGGGACCTGCCACTGACAAGCTGATGTTGATCCCCACTGAAGCATCGAACGTTTCTCTATCAGGTCTTGTACCAAGCAGAGAGAACTACTTCAGGCCACGAGCCCCATGAATAAGTCTCGACATCCAATGGAATGCAACCAAGGTTTTGAATCTCGCCAGGTCATCTCTAAGGAAGTCTAGAACCTGGAAACGTCTACAAGAACCCGGTCTATCCCCAGGATATTTGTTCTCCCCCAGGTTCGAACACGGTCCAGACCTAAGAAGAACCTGGGAAAGAAGGATTACTAGAGCGGTGTCCTGCCCAGAGGAAGCCTGCTGAGAATGAGAAACTCCGGTTGACTTGAGTGCACATGTTATTTCCCGAGTTCGAGGACGAAATCGAGAAATAAGGGGCAAAATGGTTGGGAAATATCATCCAGGGCTCGAGCAGGACACCGGCCTCCAGGTTCCTGTTGAGAGACGCTCCGGCTTCGACCCCTGCAATAGAAAATATTTGACAATCGCAGGAATGGGCTAGCACAAGCCATAGTAGGCGGTCAAATATAGTACTCCTGCTAATGAGCCTACTCCCATGCGGGATACGAAACACTTATAATGCAAAGTACTGCCTGAGGAGCTTACACACTTACTCTCAGGCAGAGAGCATATTCCATATAATGCAAAGTACTGCCTGAGGAGCTTACACGCTTACTCTCAGGCAGGGAGCATAATCCATATAATGCAAAGTACTGCCTGAGGAGCTTACACGCTTACTCTCAGGGAGGAAGCATATTACATAACATGCAAAGTACTGCATAAGGAGCTTACACGCTTACTCTTACGCAAGGAGCATCGTACGAAACATGCCAATTCCTGCAACAACGCAGGAGGCATAAGTACAAACGCAAATTACTGTATTCAAACTCAGGGTTTGTACGGGGAGCGACAATGGGTATGAGACATAAAGCAGGAATGGATCTGCACAAGCCTGAGTATGCTGTCAAAACTACCTAAAACCCCTGTGCAGCCTAAGGCACATCGGGGTCCCTAGAGTACCATTATGAAAAGTACATGTATTAAAACACTACGTGCTACACAATACAGGGAACGTATGGTATAATTATTGCAAAAGTACTGTGAAATACATGGAGCAATTAAAACCCTGCTTCTCCAGACGTGGAAAGCAGCGAAGCCTGGCACTTGAGTCATAACACCCACACCATCACCCTCTAAGCCTGTTAGTGACTTCCTACAGAAGTAGAATACAGCATAAGAACTCGATAGTGGCCAGCTTCCGAGCGGCAGAATGCGAAATCCGAACAGGTACCGGTAGTAGTCTTGCCTAGGAAGGCGGAGTACAGTCCCTGCGAAAACCAAATATTCCAGGTTCTTATGAACTCCGGGTCTAAAGATAACCTCAGGGTTATTAGATCAGAACCCCCGGGTTATTAAGAACCTTCGGGTTTCCAAGCAGTCCCCGGGTCCTGAAAAGATCTCAGGGCCTGGAAAAGGTAAACCTCCAAGCTCTTATATAACCCCTGCTTCAAAACGACCTCCGATCCTAAATAGGACCTCAGGGTCTGAAGGACCCTCCGGGTTCCCAAACGACCTCTGGGTCCAGAGCAACCTCCAGGCTCAAAATGACCTCCGGGTCAAAAACGACCTTCGGGTTCAAAACGACCTCCGGGTCCAAAAGAAACCTCCGGGTTCAAAACGACCTCCGGGTCTAGAGCAACCTCTGGGTTCAAAATAACCTCCGGGTTCAAAAGAAACCTCCAGGTTCAAAACGACGACCTCCGGGTCCAAAAGAAACCTCCGGGTTCAAAACGACCTCCGGGTCTAGAGCAACCTCCGGGTTCAAAACGACCTCCGGGTCCAAAAGAAACCTCTGGCTTCAAAACGACCTTCGGGTCCAGAGAAACCTCTGGGTTCAAAACGACCTCTGGATCCTAAATACGACCTTCGGGTCCTTACTCAACCTCCGGATTCCAAATCTATTATCAACCTCTGGGTTCAAAGTTTTTCTTGTAGTATCTAAAATGCAACCTCCGGGTCTAGGGCAGCCTCCGGGCTCCAGAATCGACCTTCGGATCCCCACGACACCTCTGGGTCCCAACAACATCGCTGGGTTTTGATGCAATTCCACGGTTCCGTTCGATCCCATGATCCAGCTATTGAATCTCCGGGTCCATAAGAGAGACCTGCTATCTCTTGGGAAAATTCACGAGCAACCTATCTACGGAAGGTGGAATGTGAAGCATCCCTATACTCCAAGTTCACGAACCAAACACATATGGTTCCGTCTTTAAGTCTCCCCAATTGTAGCCATACAACGCATTGGAAGACGCTCCCAGGTTTTGATAAAGGAAGACACTTCTCCAAAAAGCCTACCTAACAATCAACGAGGGTCTACCCGACGGAGGCGACTTCGAGTCAAAAAAAATATACGAGAGGGTCCCCTTGAAGGTCCACACAAACATCGGGTTCCTGGACAAACGTTCAACCAGCCTCCGGGTTCCAGGACGATAGTCCATCCAGCCTCCGGGTTCCAGGACGATAGTCCAACCAGCCTCCGGGTTCCAGGACGATAGTCCATCCAGCCTCCGGGTTCCAGAACGATAGTCCATCCAGCCTCCGGGTTCCTAGATGAAAGTCCATCCAGCCTCCGGGTTCCTGGACGAAAGTCCATCTAGCCTCCGGGTTCCTGGACAAAAGTCCATTCAGCCTCTGGGTTCCTGGACGAAAGTCCATACAACCTCCAATTTATGAAGAATCGCATCCACGAGCCATGAGTTTCAGAAGGATGTATCTCTAAACCTTCAGATTTTGGTATAGCATGCCCAGGGTCCTCCGGGTTCCATGAAAGCACGACGCCAGGTCATCCCAGCATCGATTGTGGCCTACCTCCGGGGGCAGATTGCAATATTACATATTTGAGAGTGGCCAAGAATCAAGGGCAGAGTTCAACTAATGTTTCCACCTTCTTTATTCGGCCGCCGCAAACAACATGTCCAAGAGATCTACTCCGGCACCAAGAATCAACTAGGTTATCTCCAGGCACCAAGACAAACATACTGAACGTCCCCCCCCCCCCTGTCAAAAGTCAAGGTACAATCCCGAGACGAGGCAAGAAGCTACAACTACAACATCAAAACCTCAAGGAGCATCAAGTATGCTAAACGCAATAAGGAGACTGGCACAAAGACCTGAATGAAAGTCAATTACAGCTTTTACAAGCCCAAGAAGCGCAAGCAAGGCCAGCGGAATCAAGCATGATGATCCTCAGTTTCTCGCCAAGATTCTCCCTCTCAGAATTCATGGGCCTGACCCATACACTCCTCCACACGATTCATGGAACTAGAGAGCCTCAAGAAATGCAAACTAAAGTCCCGCCTGAACTAAGGCCGAGTATAGCTACAGAAGCAGCACAAGTATCTGGGGTATGAGAAGAAGCATCACCCCTTATGCGGACGTTCCCGGCTTCTCCATCTAACTTGCGGCCAACTCCGACCAATCCCCACCATGGGGGCAACGTCTCATCTTTATAAAGGAAGTCATCGGAATCAAGGGTACAACTACAAACCAAACAAATGCCCATTGAAGCATGTCTACCACGTGTCTGCATGGGATCAAAGATTTTTGTCCATTCTCCAGGGCATACATCTCCAATCAGGCTGCAAATCCTTTCACACCGAGCGGAAGTACATCTGAGCACTACCGACAAGGAAGTTTGATGGCCCATGCTACGAGCCAATGTCCTACTCCAAACTCAACGAGGAACTTGATACTACGGTGCAACTCACGAAGACCTATGAAGAAAACCATGTTATTTCTTGCCTTCAAACATGAAACCAGAAAATAAGGGGCACACTGTTAGGGAAAAATATTCCATGAAGATATTACTCCAGCTTCCGGGTTCCTGCTCCAGCTTCCGGGTTCCAGCTCCGGCTTCGGGTTCCTGCCTCCGGCTTCCAGGGTCCTGCCTCCGGCCTTGGTTTTGGGGTCCTTGTTGGAAAGATACTCAGGTATTGAATTCTTCCAGATCCCAGGTAGGACACCGGCCTACGGGTCCCCGCTAGGAGATGCCTTGGGTCCCCGCTAGAAAGTACTTCAGGTCCGGTCCCAGGGACCACCCCCTTCCTCCAGAAAATGGAAATATTCCGATAAAGGGATCCTTCCATATTTCCGAATATGGAAGAGTTTAACTCTATTGGCCGACCAAGACCGACCTACAGATGACCTCCACTATAAATATAGGTCTCTAAACCTAAAGAAAAAGGTCTGAGGCGTCCAGGACCAGAGCTCACAATTCCACAGCCGCCAAGGCAAAGCTCCACACCTAGAAGACCTTCTTCTTCGACACGCCTATGACAGGCTGATCCCGGCGATTACTATCAACAAGATGAAGTTACATGCTCAATGCAGCACGTCTACAACTCTCCTTCTTGGTTCAGGCCATGATCTCCAGCTCATCAGCAGGGTCCCTCCATGCTCACTGAAGCACATTGACACATCATGCTCACTGCAGTATATCGACGGGTCTACCATCTATTCCGGCCATGCGCCCCCTAGAACAGATGGCCCCTATCACCTACAGAGATACGTGCTCCCAGAGCTACGTTCTCCCAAAGCTACGTGCTCCCAGAGCTACGTTCTCCCAAGGCCTCGCGCCCACAAAGCTACGTGCTCCCAAGGCTACATGCCCATTAGGCCATGTGCCCACTAGAGCCACGTGCTCCCAAGGCTACGTGCCCATCTAGGCTACGCGCCTCCATATACATGAACTACAAACGGCTTGATCCCTCACTGAAGGGTACGTAGGAAATCCTCACTGAAGGATGCAGCTATAAATCCAAACACCTTCCATGGTCCCGCGTATAGATACCCAAGGACCGACCCTGGTAGTCAGAACCATCAACTATAGATCAGGAGTCACCCAAGGTCCGACCCTGGTAGCCGGAACCATCAACTACAGATCAGGAGGCGCCCAAGGTCCGACTCTGGTAGTCGGAACCATCGATCATAGATCAAGAGGACCTTGCGATCTTCACTATCGATAGGCGGCCCCCGCCTAACGACCCATCTTCCCTGCTGCTACTAAGGCACCGACGACATATACTGGCCCATACCCATATGGCAGTATCCCAAGAGCAGTATCTCCTGGTTTATCAACTATCGAAGCAAGAGAATACACTCAACGACATGTCTCCTTCCTCCTATCATTCCGTAAAGCTGAGCACGGATCGCTTGTACACAAAAATCCCCTAACAGGTTTTACCATTGATTTATCTATCTATTATTTAGACTATGATTTGTGTTACTGCTTCTATGTCTGAGTAATCATATTGTTAGGTTTAGGGATTTCATGAGCTTAATGTCAAACTGATAATCAATTAGGATTGCTAGATTATCTATAGATCTCTACACCAGGGTGATTTGTATACTAGGATCTGGAATAGTTAGGATAGCACGACAGTGTGACTAATTGTTTGAACCTAGAATCATAGGATAGTTGAGAGACACGAAAGTGCAATCAATTAACGGAACCCAAACTCTGCTGGATCAGATACCTAGGGGCATACGCGAGTTGATCTAGGAATCTAATTGAACTTAATCGATTAGGTCGTTAATGCTTGTCTGAGGAAGCATCGATCGACGCTCGCTCCAAGTCAATAAGCGACAGCTGAGACTGGACTTAGACGTCTGATTAGCAATTGCATGCGAAAGCTGGATTGCTTACTTATTAAAATCGACTTGTAGAATTGAATCTATAAACCATTAGCATCCTTGAATTATAGTTTTGAATCTCTTGATTGATAAATCCCTAAGTCTAGCGTTTTCATCTTATTGTTTACAAACCTCAACCAATCAATAGAACAACTGCCTTGTTCAACCATGTTCTATTTATTTACTGCTTATTAAACTGTTTGCCTAGCTTAACCTTGATTTCTATAGTTTATTGTGTGCCCCTGCTCCCTGTTGATTCGATCCATAAGTACTACAATTGAACCTCTTATTTGAGAGACTAAAATCACTCATTGGGATAATTTGAGTGATATCATCTCAACATAAATTTTGAACATTTTGGTATGACGAAACATAAATAACAAAATCAAAATACATTTTTGATTACCTCTCAAGAACTATTTATGATTCTTGGAACATATCTAGCCTCAATCAAATGCTCAGCAATCACACATTGAGTTCAACATATGTAATGCTGCATTCAACTGAACTATGTAGAAGCTGTGTGAATAACATACAAAAATGATTATAAGAAAGTAGAATGAAACTAACTGAGAAAAAAATCAAATGTATGGAAGTACTTAGAGCTGTCAAATGGTCCGTCCAGGGCCCAATTGGGCTTGACCAGTTGGACCATTTCAGTTTTGGGCAGTAATGGGTGGTCTATATTGGACAATGGTCCAAACAAATGTCCAAGACCAATAGAGACTATGTCCAAATGGGCATGCCCATGGACACCCAATAATATTTATAATTATTTTTCAATTATTAGTTTATATTTTATTTCTAAAATTTTCAAATTATGTTTACTTTAGAAAATTATAAAAGTATTTTTTTCTTGTCAAAACTATAAAACTATGTTTTCCTGTCAAAACCGAGAAATTTCATTTTTCCGCCAGAACCGAGAAATTCCGTTTTCCCGCCAAAATCCGAGAAGTTACGTTTTCCCGCCAAACCCGAAAATTGTGTTTTCCCGTTAAAACCGAAAAATTGTGTTTTTCCGCCAGAATTGAGAAATTGCGTTTTCCCGCCAAAATTGAGAAATTGTTTTTTTTTCGCCAAAACAGAGAAATTGCGTTTTTCTGCCAAAACCGAGAAATTTTGTTTTCCCGCCACAACCGAGAAATTGCGTTTTCCCGTTAAAACCGAGAAATTGTGTTTTCCCGCCAAAATTGAGAAATTGCGTTTTCCCACCAAAATTGAGAAATTGCGTTTTCCCGACAAAATTGAAAAATTGTGTTTTCCCGCCAAAATTGAAAAATTCCGTTTTTCTGCCAAAACCGAGAAATTGTGTTTTTCCGTTAAAACTAAAAATTGCGTTTTACCGCCAAAACAGAGAAATTATGTTTTACCGCCAAAACAGAGAAATTATGTTTTCCTGCCAAAACCGAGAAATTGTGTTTTTCCGCCAAAACCGAGAAATTGTGTTTTTCCGCCAAAATTGAAAAATTGTGTTTTTCCGCCAAAACCGAAAAATTGTGTTTTCCCGCCAAAATTGAATAATTGTGTTTTGCCGCCAAAACCGAAAAATTGAGTTTTTTCTGCGAAAACCTAAAAATTATGTTTTCCGCAGTATCCAAGAAATTATGTTTCCCGCCAAAACCGAGAAATTGCATTTTCCCGCCAAATTTCTGAAATACATTTTTCCGTCAAAATTGTGAAATTATGTTTTCCGCCAAAATCGTTAATTTTTTATTTTAATGATAAAACCGTTTTTTGGGTTAAATTGTAAAGCTATGCTTTCTTTTGTTAAACTCATGAAAATGTGTTTTAGTAAGCCCATGGACACCCATTGTCCATTTGGTCTTCGCCCAATTAGACCATGTACCAATTGGTCTTTTGTCCAGTTGGACCATTTATTAATTGGGCACGTCTATAACCCGCCCAAAATGAATTGGACTGGCCCATGGTCAGCCCGCCCAGTTGACACCTCTAGAAGTACTTGATGAATTCCCCTTATCATTTTCATTCTTGGAATCCGCCCCATCAGCAAGGAATGCGTTTAGACTGTCCAAGTCACCAAACCTTCATACCACATAGAGAGGGATGCTTCCCATGTTGTATGTGGCTTTGAGATGATCTCTTTGGTTGATGAGAGCCTGTTACAATATAAAGTTCAAATCAAAGATAGTGGAAAATGAATAGAAAAGATGTGATAAACAAAGATACCTATACAAAAGGGGTTCCTACATTGTGACTCATACACACTAAAGTGGAGTGTATCCAGTTTGTTGTCTTGTGCGTTTGGATTAGATCCTTGTTCAAGGAGAAACTACAATCAACAAAGAAACAAATCACATTTTTTAATTTACAAAGATTGACAACATCATTTTAAAAATATAAAAACCTTACATTATGGGTTTACACTTGCCTTCTTTCCACATGTATTTAAAAGAAAAGAAAATCCAATATTTTTAAAAACAGTAATTTATGCTCCTTGTAAAGTAAGAGTCTCTCCACAAGAAGTTGAGGTAAAAATACATATCAGTTAGATGCAAAAAAATGCATTAGAGTCTCTAATCTCACTTGAACGACGTAGGTTGTTACAATAGCTTACAAGGTGGAGTGGTCTCTCTCCACTTGTGTTTGAGCTTCAAGGTCAGCAGCTCCTCTACGTTGATAATATATGATAATATTTTACTGATTACTTAACTACAAGGAATATAACATGAACGATTTTAACAGATACTCCAAGCAAGGTGTACATGTCTATCTAATTAGAGCGATTACGAGTGCATGCTCCGAGTTGTTGGAGGTGTTGAGAAAAGCCTTAAGTTTTGTTTTGTACAGCCATCTTGGAATGGTGT
Source organism: Brassica napus (assembly GCF_020379485.1). Classification (NCBI taxonomy): domain Eukaryota; kingdom Viridiplantae; phylum Streptophyta; class Magnoliopsida; order Brassicales; family Brassicaceae; genus Brassica; species Brassica napus. The sequence continues at coordinate 39,808,041 of NC_063452.1, read as the reverse complement.
CTCTGCTCTCACCCGGTCTCTTAATAATACTCACACCTATTATTTAAAACAACAAAAGAAGCCTTTTAGTTTTCTATGTAATTAGATGTTTTCTTGCACCATGTGCAACAGTATTTAAAATAAATTAAATTATAGTTAAAAATAAAATTATGTTATTATCTTAAATTTTATTCTTTTATAGAAATATTTTAATATATATTTTTATTTAGTTAAACATAATAAAATTAAGATAAAAAATAAAAAATATTATTTTAGATATATTTTCATTTATTTCAGTTATTTAATATATATTAAATCAACTTGTATAAATTGTTTTAAAAATTGTATAAGAATAAAATAAATAAAAACAATTTATAAAATTGTAGATATCGAAAGAAAGCAAATGGTATTACAATTAAAATTTTTTATTTATTTTTAAAAAACTGCTAAATTTTTTGAAACATGTTTTAGTAATAAAAATTGTATGATTATAAAAAATAGACTTAAATAATATTTCAAAATTTGTAAAATGTTTTATATTTCTATTATTATATTATTTAATATCATATTTAAATACATTTAGTTTAATAATAATATATGATTTATTACCATATTCTAAAATGTTTACCAATAATAAAAATCACTTTAACTAGAAATCATGTCATCACCCTTTATATATTAAAAGATAAGCTTTACAACATTTTAACTATGACATGTGTCATGAAAAGATTGCTTCATAAAGTCTCTAGAGAAGTATGTTGGTCCATTAAACATATATTATATACTTCTCAAAAACTAACCATAAAATTAATTAACAATCTACAATTATTATTTTTTTTTCCTTTAATAAAAGTTACGGAATTACCAAAAAAAATATATATATATTTGACAATTAATGATTTTAATAATAAAAATTTGATAACAATTTACATATCTTCCATTATTTTTAATGTTATATTATTAAAATAAATTAAATAATCATATTAACCATATAATAAAAATTTAGATTTTTTCGTATATGTTATATTTTGAATTTTTAAAATCGACTATAAATTACGAAAACTATTAAAAGTCTCACATTGAAAATTTTATGATCTATAGTTTAATTTTTTTGTTATAATAAAATACAAATGATAATAAAACTATATGTGTAAAAATCACATTTAATAGGTATTCAAATTAATATATATATATATAGAGAGAGAGAGTTTGACATGATATAATTATGGCTGAACAGTCAAAGTTAGTATTCAACAATTATTAGAATAAACATTTATTCTGCACATGTGAGGGGGTAATCACCTAGTTTCTAGTATGCCATGTCATATGTTTTAGTGAAAGTGATTGTAAAGAATACATGTGTGAAATCACTTTGCAAATAATGTGTATGAGATTTTTGATTATGTGTCATTTATTGTTAATCTTGATTTAATTGGTTGTTTGTATTTTATTTTGTTGTAAAATAAAGTCTAAAAACAATAAATAATCTTCGAACCAAATTTTATAGAATTTTATTATCTAATCTATTATTTGAGAAATGATTTTGATTATTTGTCACATTCACCATAATTTTAGGTAATTTTGCTTCTTTGTCATGTTTTGACGTATGAATCTTCAATTTAAAGTTATACAATTATTTGAACTTTATTAAATAAGTAGAAGTAATGATTAAGATAGAATTCTACATATTTTGCTTAACCAATCTTTAACATCATATTTGCTATAGGATATATAGCGTATTATATTAATCTATTTTTAAGAGAGTTTAATTAGTGAAAACTTTGGGTCTGACTGCTGACCATTGAAACAAGAGAAACGAATAGAAAATGAATGTAAAGGAATAAAATTGCAGAAATGAAAGTGAATGGTTGTTCCTTCTCAAATTTAACAAGGAATACTTTTGTTCTTTATTTCTCTACAAAAAAGGAATGGTAGGGAATGAGAAAAAAAAATTATTCCTTGTGAATGGTGATATTTTTTAGGAACGTTAGGAAATGCATTATTCCTCGCCATTCCCTGGTCACCATTCATACCATTTATCTTATGTAATTCATAGTTTAATTATTGTTCTTCATTCTTGATCAAAACTTTAAGATCTTCATATTTCTCAAACAAATAATACTAATGAACTAAGTTTCATCTGTATGGTGCCGTTAGGTTAATTTCATATATTATAAGTATAACAAGTATTGTATTCTTAGTACATGTAAGAATAATTAAATCAGTAAAAGTAAGAGATGGAACATAATTTTAACAAATATATTCAAAAACAATTTATGTATTATATTATATTATATTATATTAAATATTCTACTTGACGTAGTCTTTAATGGGGTATTTTTTTTTTTTTTGTAACAGGCTTTCAATTAAAATGAAGAAAAGAAATACAAGTATGATTTTTAACTCATAAGTTTTTTAAAGTTTTCGACAAGCATAGAGTTAAAGAACCCTAGATGAAGATCCACAAACGAATCTTAAGAGAAAAGAAACATAAATGTATAAACTAGTGGTTGTTGTAACCTCGGCCACGATGACCTTTTTTACCTCTTCCACCGACGTTCGTCCATTCCATTTCTTGCATTTTTTGTGTTGGTTTTATTGTCCTCCCACCTCTAGTTGTATTATAACTTGAGGACGCTCCAACCACCTCAAAACCAGATCCTTTCTCATAAGTTATCGGGGTCTCCGGTTCCCTATAGAATTGTTGTGGAATGTGGGTGTGTTGAGCTGTGTGGACAATTTGTTGCTCATTTATAAAAGATTCAGGGTCCTTTGAAATGATAGATTGTGATGGAATGACTTCCATAATAGGTGAATAAGAGAGAGCAACACTTGCTTCTGCTAATGTAGGGATAGTGACATCAATCTCTGAGCAAGAAGTAGAATGTACCTCATGTGATTTGGTGAATGGAGTGGCAATAGCCACCTCGGAAGGTGTTGCAATCGAAGACTCTCCTAGAGTCTCATGCGCTTGGTGAGCAGATGGGGAGCATGATTTACGGTCCAAATGGTCCACAAGTGTATTGGCTGAGCTCTGTACCAAAGTAACTATATCAACCACCGGGATCTCTTCATTACTGTCAAGAGGTTCCTTAGTAACAGGAGCAGCATCACGAGGATTAGGAAGCTGTAGGCACATTTTCTCCTTATGGCCTAATGCTCCACATCTATCACAAGCGGTAGGAATCCAAGAGTATTCAACCTCTACTAAAAATATATTGCCTTGCTTGTCATCAAGAGCAATTAGCTTTGGGAATGGTTTATCCAACTCAACTTCCACTAAAATTTTTGCTTCTCCCATAAGTGTTGGATCTAAGTGTGGCTTGTGTGTTAACATCGTTCCCCCAAACCTGATGCTATGTGGCTAATGCCTAACCTAGAGAAGCATGAATCCGGGATGTTCTTAAGAGTAACTCATACCGGTAGCGTAGAAATCTCAAGGATTTTGAAAGAGGTTACTGGATTCCAAGGATATACAAAGAGGAGACAATCATCGACGTGCCACACACCTCGCTGGATAATACACTTACGAGTATTTTCATGTGGGATATGGAATAAAAAAGTGGAGTATATTTTTTCATGTGGGAAATGGGGTATATTTTTTCACCACTATACTATGGATATTCACAAGGTTTTAAACCATGTTATTACTTTTCTATATATAAACAAGAAGATTTTCATCTCATATTTTAATGTGGGCATATACTAGTTTCTAAACATACTTACTCTGTCAAACTGTACAAGCTCTCTAATTCGGTGACTTTGAACTAACATTTGTAGTTCAAATAAAATTCGTCTTTGACATGTGAATACACTATGAATTTCATAGTGTTCACAAACAAAAATATCTACGATTCTAAGAACATGTCATTATGAACCTCTTCGTCATAAACCTTATTAGAAAATGGTCAAACAACATTTCAGCAAAAAAATGAATTCTAACATTCTCCCGCATAGCATGGTCAATAACTGAAATGACTACATGAGCTAGTCACTAGATCTAATTTTAATGATTTTTCTAAAAGCTGACAAAAATTCGTATTAAAATTTCTTTTATAATATTTAGGGGGGGGATAGGAAAAGTTGGTAAGTTTTAAGTTATTTGGTACTTGGGTAATTTACCATTTTTATTTGCTAAATAGGTAAATCTGCTTTTAAGTCAAGATGAAAGGTCCTCTAAGGGCTTTTTCAAATCGATTATTTGCAAATATTGTTGGATCAATTAATTAAGGCCAATGAGCTTCAAAATTAATTGGGAAAATGTGAATATAAATAGGTCACTTGGTGGTTGTATTAAATGAAATAAGAGGTGAAGCAACATCCCACATCGGCTGAGAGAAGAAAAGTTGAGTAATATATATAAGCTCTTGTATTATGAGTGGTTAAACAGCTCAGTGGAAGAAAGAGCTCCTCACGCGCGCGCCGTCGCGGCCGTCCGGCCGGCTCGGCTCGGCTCGGCGTGGGCTTGGTCTCTTGGTCTTGGTCTTGGTCTTGGCGGAGGCCCAATAAGAATATTCTTTTTGGACCAAGTTAAGCTCAACGTTTTGCCATTTAAATTCTCAAAAAACCACATGAATTTTATTTTGAAACGACAAGCAGTTTGTCTAGAAAATTAAAAACGTCATGCAGTTTATCCTCTCGAAATTTTTTAAACGAGATAAGAGAGAGTCTTGAGGAAGAAGTTTCGGAACTCAACTTCCCTTGATCTCCGCGAGATTCTCGCCCATGCAGCAGCTGTTGCGGGAAGTGGGTCTTCTCCGCCTCTTTAAATATCATCTCTCTTCTTCCTTCATTGTTTAATTTTTTCCGTATCAAAAACCAACAGCAAAAATCCCTTAGCGTAAGTCTATGGTTCGAGAGTGTTTCGTAGATTTATAGTTCGATAGGGCGATTCACGAGTGAAGCGTGATCGTCTGCCATGGTTGTATCCTGGGACTCGATATTCGTACAGTACCGTCTCACTAACGGAGCGAATATTTAGACTTAAGGAAAGAGATTATATCTCGACTTCATGTTCATTTGCGAATACAATTTCTTATCGTTCTTGTATTCGCTCTTTACAATCGTTTATTTCCTTAACATATCGCTTTTATTATTTCATTTATTCAGTCTGGTTATCCGGCTTCTACAATCTTAACTCTAATTTCGCTTTCTATTTAAAGCGTTTAATCGGATTAAAAAACGGTTCAACAAAGATTTGTTAACGGTTTTTAGAACGCTGCTTGCGATTTGCTCTGTAGCATTTCCGCAAAACGTTCTATTTATTGATATAAACCTTTTCTAGTTTCGTTCAAAACGATGTTTGCGATTTGCTCTTTGCTTATCCGCGAAACGTTTCTTTGTTCTTTTGTAAACGTGTTTGCGAATTGCTATGTATTTCATAACGATTTGCGGATTGCTTTCTAGCATTATCGCGAAAAGTTTTTTGATATATGATTCTTAAAACAAAGTATATGAATCATTTCCATAATCGCTTCCTTAAGCGAGATAATGAAACATTCTAAGTCTATACAAAACGGTTTCTGCAAACGCTTCTCTAAGCGAGTTTGCGAAACGGTTTTTCCAGACTAATATCGATATGATTTGGTTCAAACATCAGAAATGACCATCGATTTTAAACTATTATTTTTATTTAAAATAATATGTTATTTGTTGAATGGAGTACTGATTCGCCTTCATGGTTTTCTCTACAGGAAAAAACAATGATGAACGATAACAACACCCCCATTGACACCACAAATGTCAATCAGACTCCACTCAACGTTGCAGCAACTGATGCAACCGTGACAAACGTTGGAAACATCACAGCATCAACAACAAGCACTATCCTCCCTGCGGGAAATGCTGCTGATGAAATCACTCGCCGTAGCCTATTCGGTGCTAGTCTTTATCAGACGGGTTCAGTTTCAGCAACTGCAAGTGGTCCGGTGGCAGTTCAAACTCCTCCGGCTGTTCCTAGTGTGTTCACTCAAGGACTGATGCCAGACAAGTTTGATGGCAAAGGCTTCAAAACGTGGCAGAAGAAGATGATGTTCTTCCTGACAACGATGAAGCTGGACAAGTTCATCCAGGAGGACAAGCCCCTTATGCCTTACGGGATTGATGATGTTCACAGTCTTGCAACTGTTGACATATGGGTGCATTCCGACTTCATCTGCAAAGGTTACATTTTGGGTCGTCTCATTGACCCATTATACGGTGTCTACTGTGAGATCCCCACGGTGAAAGAGCTATGGAGATCACTGGACAAGAAGTATAGAGGTGAGGACGTTGGCTGCCTGAAGTATGTGGTCTCAATGTTCCACAACTTCAAAATGGTGGATTCAAAACCCATCATGGATCAGGTGGAAGCGCTTCAGCTCATTTGCCATGAAATCGCTGCTGAAGGAATGTCCATCTGCGAGACATTCACAACTCTCAGCTTCATTGAAAAGCTTCCTCCAAGCTATGCGGATTTCAAGAACTACTTGAAGCACAAAAAGAAGAAGATGGGGCTCGAGGAGCTCATCATGACGCTTCAGATGGAATCCAGAAACCGAATTGCTGACAATGTCACTGCTAAGGAGCACAGTGTCAACATGGCTGAGCACAAAGGCAAAGGAAAGGCACACGCCCATTCTCCTGCCAAGCCTTCCAAAACTGTTGCAGTCCTGAAGGCTTCTGGAAAAAACTTCAAGAACAAAGGCATTGAAATCAATGCGAATTCGAATGTGGAGAAGTTCAGGGGGAAATGTCACTACTGCCACAAAGTGGGGCACAAGACTGTTGAGTGTCGCAAAAAGATCAAGGATGAGAAGGCTCAGGCAAATCTCACTGAGGAGGATCTCGTTGCTGTGGTGACTGAAGCCAACATGGTTGAAAGCAACAACCCCAAGGAATGGTGGTATGACACTGGTGCAACCACCCACATTTGCACCGATAGGGCGATGTTCAGCACCTATGAGAAAAGCAAGACTCAGGAGAAGCTCAAGATGAGAAACACTGCAGTCTCCAAGATTGAAGGACGCAGCAATGTGATTTTGAAGATGACATTTGGACGTGAGGTCACTCTGACAAATGTGAAGCATGTGCCTGACATGAGGAAGAACCTGGTCTCGGGAACCTTGCTCAGCAAGAATGGATTCGCCACAAGTTTTGAGGTGGACAAGCTCGTGATTAAGAAGAATGGGATGTATTTGGGAAGAGGGTATGTTAAGGATGGACTTGTCAAGTTGAATGTAATGACAGTCCTTCCGAAAGTTGTAGCTCCAAAAGTTTCAATGAATAAGAAAGAGTCAATTGCTTATTTGGTTGAGTCTTTTAATATATGGCATGAAAGATTAGGCCATGTAAACTACAAATCTATACAAAGATTAATGAATTTAAATCTAATTCCTAAATGCAAAACAAGTAAACAAAAATGTGAAGTATGCGTATAGGCTAAGCTCACAAAAACGTCATCACCTCGTGTTGAAAGAACTAATAAACCTCTAGATTTAATTCACACTGATTTATGTGATTTAAAATACGTACAAACTAGAGGTGGAAAAAAGTACTTTGTGACCTTCATAGATGACTGCACAAAATATTGTTATGTATATTTATTACATAGCAAAGACGAAACCTTAGAAAAATTTAAAGAATTTAAACTCGAGGTCGAAAATCAGCTTAAAACAACAATTAAAGTAGTTAGAAGCGACAGAGGAGGCGAGTATGATGGTCCATTCAATGCATTCTGTAAAGAACATGGAATAATCCATCAAACTACAGCTCCTTACTAACTAGAATCTAATTGAGTTGCTGAACGCAAAAATCGAACTCTAAAAGAGATGATGAATGCAATGTTGCAGGAATCTGGATTACCCCAGAACATGTGGGGGGAAGCGTTGCTTACCACTAATTATATCCTCAACAAAATTCCACCCAAGGTAACTGGCAAAACTCCATATGAATTATGGAAAGGTAATTTACCTTCGTATAAATACCTCAAAGTGTGGGGGTGCCTGGCAAAAGTTGCGGTACCACCACCAAAGAAGGTTTCTATTGGACCTAAAACAGTGGATTGCATCTTCATCGGATATGCACATAACAGTAACGCTTATCAATTTCTGGTACATAAATCTGAAATATCAAACATTCATGTAAATACAGTCATGGAATCAAGAAATGCATCTTTCTTCGAAAATATTTTTCCATATAAGGAAAAACGAGGTTCAAAACTAACTCGAGAAGAAAGAGACAATGACAAAAACTCAGAAACTGAGACAAACGTCGAGATTTCTATAAATGATATTTTAGAAAATAGAGAAAAAGATGAACCTCGAAGGAGCAAAAGAGCTCGAACAGAAAAATCTTTTGGAGAAGATTTCCTAATGGCATTTTTAGTAGGAAATGTTCCAAAAACTTTGATTCGATCATGCAAAACTATACTTATTACATAACGGATTTACCACTTGGCTGCAAAGCATTAGGGAATAAATGGATAATGACACGAAAACCTGGTGGAAAATACAAGTCTAGGCTTGTAGTTCAAGGATTCCGACAAAAGGAAGGCCTTGACTATTTTGATACATATTCTCCAGTGACGAGAATAACATCAATAAGACTGATGATAGCAATCGCAGCCTTAAGAGACCTAGAAATCCATCAAATGGATGTAAAAACTGTTTTTCTAAATGGTGATTTAGAAGAGAAAATTTACATGAAACAACCTGAAGGTTTTGTCATTCCCGGACAGGAAGACAAAGTATGTCGACTTGTAAAGTCACTTTATGGGCTTAAACAAGCTCCTAAACAATGGCACGAAAAATTTGACAATACAATGATGTCAAATGGTTTCAAAATAAATGAATGCGACAAATGCATATACTACAAAACTACCAAAAATGCGTATGTTTTGCTATGTCGATATGTAGATGATATGCTCATTATTGGAAGCAATAAAGACATTATCAATCAAACAAAGAACATGCTCAAAGGGACATTTGAGATGAAAGACTTGGGATTAGTAGATGTAATTCTCGGGGTTAAAGTCACAAGAAATTCAAACGGAATTATCTTAACCCAATCTCATTATGCTCAAACAATATTAGAGAGATTTAAAAATTACTCTAATAGTAAGGCAAAAACTCTGTTAGATCCCAAAATTCACTTGACAAAGAATTCAGGTGAAGCGGTTTCACAAAACGAGTATGCACGTGTGATCGGAGGTCTCATGTACTTGACCAATTGTACTAGACCGGATCTGGCGCATGCAGTAAACGTACGTAGTCGATATACAAGTAATCCAGGTCATACACACTGGAAAGCTATAACGAGGGTACTCTATTACTTGCGCTACACCAAAGATTTTGGGCTTCACTATGGTAAAGAACCAGCAGTTTTAGAAGGATACAGTGATGCTAACTGGATATCAGATTCTAAAAACTCAAAATTCACGAGTGGATATGTCTTTACACTAGGAGGAGCAGCAATATCATGGAAATCTACCAAACAAACAGTGTTAGCCAGATCTACCATGGAATATGAGTTCATAGCCTTAGACAAAGCAGCAGAAGAAGCCGAATGGCTTAGAAATTTTTTGGAAGATATTCCGATGTGGGAGAAACCTGTGCCAACTATACGCATACATTGTGATAGTCAATCAGCAATAGCTCGGGCTCAGAATAATCTCTACAATGGTAAATCTCGTCACATCAGAAGACAACATAAAACCATTAGCCAACTTATCTCAACTGGTGTAATCACAATAGACTACATCAAATCGGTTGACAACCTAGCGGATCCATTTACTAAAGGTTTGCCACGAGATGTTGTTGCTAAATCATCAAAAGGAATGGGTTTAAAGCCTATAACGAGTGAGGATGCTTGATTGCAACCCTACCTATCATGACTGGAGATCCCAGGATGTAGGTTCAAAGGGAAAACAAAATCAAACAGAATCTAACCAAAGCACTTGAGACAAAGTAGTCTCTTCCCAGCTCATAAGATGATAAAAGTGCTAATAAATGTGTGAAGGATAAGCATAAGCTTTTAATGATTTCATAGCTTCTAAGCGGGGTATTACTCAATACTTTTCATGGTCACCTAATGAGTGTGAAATGGGGCCGTTTCTAAGAGAATGAATGCAAGGCTATATTCTCTAAGTTCATTCATGAAAACCAGGAATAGTTCAGGGCCAAAATGAACACAATAGAGAACTAAGTTCTACGAGAAAATGAAGTTGCGTTATGCCTGTTGTCTCGGTTTACATAAAACA